>NC_142512.1:27456060-27759090 GCF_057876585.1 Rhinolophus sinicus
AATAAATCATGTTTAGGAAAATGTTCCAGATGATTTTTGGGTGGTTCCGAGGAATTCCTGGCAGCTCTACACTCAGTTAAGTCAGTAATAACCCCTCCCTTATACAACATATAAGATGTTGACATGTTGATCTCTAATGAATTGGCCAAGAAAATTTAAAAATAACATACCAATTGCTATAGATCGCAAATAAAGTTTCTCAGCATTTTCATATTGATTCATGTCATAATTATATAAAGAAGCCAGATGTCCCACTGAAAGGGCTACTTCATAATCTTCTTGACCGAGAAGTTGCTCTTTAATCTGAATTGCTTTGATGTGCATTTCTTCAGCTTCCTGAAAAATAATTAAGCTGTATGAACCATTAGATTGTATCAACAATTCTTACCCAATGAGCAAGGATTTTCTAATTGCCAAAGACATCATATGGACGGCATAAGGTAATCAGATCAGAGAACATACTATGCTATTATTCCAAAAGTTGTCTATGAGAAGCATTATTGGTTTTGAGAAGCTATGCACATAACCTGATGATAGTAATAGTGTTCTGTGCCAAAAATGTTAAGAGACAACTTGCCCTGGTAATAAAAAATTGTTCAACGAAATTAACTCCAAAACATTCCAAATGAAAACTATTTCTTTCAGTTAACATGCTCTAAAATTTAACTGAACCTTGTGAAGAAACTCCATACTATAGTATGTTAATGTACATAGGAGTACACTTCACTTATTGGAGTTTGGGCAATTTTTATTCCAACAAACTAAACTCAGGTTAATTGAGGGATATGTGTAGTTTAATTTTCAGGTAAAAATTAACGTCTTAGGCAGCCATTCTCATCCTTTCCTTATTGCAACCCTAAAAGGGACATCTAGAATTTATAACTCAAAGTTCTAAAAGGAAACTAAACTCAGTAAATTTTTATTGCTACAATTAACAATACTTACAGTATTTCTTGCATACTTACTATGTGCCAGGCATTCTGGTAAGAGCTATACTTAACTAGCTAAGATCTATGTTTTTAAGTCTAACTATAACAAGCATTTGAGCCTTTATTGTTTGATATGTTTCTTATTTGTCCACGGTCTGGATTTTTAAATTTTATTTATATTTTGAGCATATTGTTTTATACTAGCTATTTTCTCATTTTTTTGGTGGAATAAGGTAGGAGTATAACAAATGTATACTTTATTAAGATTACTGAAATTCTTTAAGATTGTACTTTATTACCTTAAGATTATTTAGAGAAAAATAACAGTAAAACACGCTTCTACCTTAAATTTTCTCATTGACTGATACAGTCTTCCAAGGTTTCCATAGTGTTTTGCAGTCTGTACATTAAATTCCCCAAAAGCTTTTTTAGCTAGTTGGAGTGAAGACAGGTGCAAATCATGAGCTTCTTGAAGCAGCCTCTGTTCAGTTTCTTTATTATGACAGTCAATAGCAATTTCCTCTAAAATAAGTGCTAAATAAGAAAGTGATAAAATTAGTGCACTTCCAAACCATCTATCAAAGCTAACCAGACCACATCATTTACAATTAAATTCTGTAAATGTTTTTTGTACATATGTATTTATGTGTTGTTATGGTTTAAAACTGGTAAAGATGAAATGTATTCCAATTTAATGAAAAAAATACAGTTTGGGGGTTGTTCAGTTTTACATAGTGTAATGAATTTCAAATTTAAGAAAAACAATGGTATGCATCAAATTATGTTGCAGAATTTATATTTTACTAGACTGTTATACTTTGCTAATGTGAATTTGTTTTATAAAGCCAATGGAATAAGGAAAAGGCAAAAAATTTTAAATTATGAAACTGTGTCAAGGAGTACCTAAACACTGTTGAAAATTTTGAAACTGCACTTTTATAAAATATATTTAACCAAATACAACTAAAATAACTGGTTTCCTCCTATTCATTTGACTGAACAAATCAGGCAAGAAGACAGTTCAATTTCAAAGTTACATGTAAGACTTTCCAATTCCATTTAAAGTTTTAAAAATACACAGTCTTTTACCAGGTAATTTTGTTTCTAGGAAAATTGTCCATATGTAGAAAAGTAAGAGATTTAGTTTACTGTAGCAATTTTAAAGAACAAAAAGTTAGCAACAATATAAAGATCCAATAATAGAGGTAATATTTTCTCTTAAAAATATTAGAGAAAAGAATATATACCTACACGTACTGAAATGGAAAAAATGTTCATAATATATTAAGTGAAAAAAGCAGATTATAAAATTAAAAAAAAATTCATTCATTCCATTATTGTAAGATAGAATCTTAAAATATTCACCAAAATGTTGATTTTTGGATTGGTGGAATTTCAGGTGAGTTAAAATGTTTTTCTCTTTTTCTATCTAACTTTTAATTTCTTCAATTAATCATGTATATTACTTGTGTACTTTACAAATGCAAACTGAGAGCGGGGAAAAAACCCCGTTCTAGAATTAAGGTAGAATTTTTCCAACATGCAGGGATAATGTTACCCTATGGTTCATGATCCAATTATACTGGTAAAATAAATGCCTTAAATGAGAATCTTGGTAGTGATTAGAAGAAAAGTTAAAATAAGAAAAAAGGAAAGTGATATTTGGTAAGAGCCTTACAACAGTAAGGGTACATGGTGTGAAGCTGAGTTTCAGGATCCTGCACTATAAAGCTGAAGGTATGTGAAAAACCCATCTTCAGTTTGTTATTCATGTTACTGTGCAATAATCATATGTGTTATTCTTCCATCCTCCCCTCAAAAGAAATGAATGAATGCATGTAAAGGGAGGGAAGGAGGGAAGATAGACATTCTGGCTTATTAACAATGTTATATGAGAGAAGCAAACAACCATTCATTTTGAAACACTGGAAATTCTTAAGTAGAGTTGCATACACATATTTTAAATCAGTGAACTGGCTAGCTTAATAATACATATAGTCTAATCCTAAGCACCGCCCTTGAGGAAACAAACAAATACCCCTATTTTATACCATATATTATCAATTAAAAAATACCAGAGACTGGACATTACAATTGACAGCTCAAAAAAATCCAAAATACACACACACACACACACACACACACACACAGACACACACGCAAGACTAGATTACAAAGGGTACCTTTCACCCTCTTTGAAGAAGCCAAAAGAAGATGATCTTCAGGTAGGATGTGGGTAATGATACCAATAGCTCTTTCGGCATGAAATCTGTAATACAGATAGATATAGTCTGGCATTTCTTTTTTTTTCACCCGCCCCCCAACTTTCCCTCCGAGGCTTCCTTACCTCCCTTCTCCCTCCAACACTGAGTCATGAAAATTAAACCTTCAGCCCACCATTTGGACAAAAATGTGAAATGCAGATAGATATATTCTGGTATTTCTATTTAGTTACAAATGATTTAAGCATTAAAAAAAATCACAATTTGTAATATAATACTGATGGAATTTCTGGAACTATTTTGTTTGTTTAAACTTCTGTCTGTTGTGGATCAACTTTTAACATCCAATAGATTCCTATCTCCCTCAGAATAAACTGTGAAGTTGTTTCTAAAGCCTACAAGGCTCTACATGATCTTTTACTGGGCTACCTCCCTGACCTCATCTCCTAGCACTCTCAGAAACAATCCAGCCTTTTCCCTCCAGCCACACAGACCCAGCAGTTTTCTCAACAAACAAATCATGTTCTTACCTAGGACTCTTGCACTTGCTTTACTGTTTCTGTGGAATGCTCTTCCCTGGAATATCCACATGTCTCACTGCTGAAAAGCCTTTTCAGACCAGCCAATACCGTATTTCCCTGAAAATAAGACCTAGCCGGACAATCAGCTCTAATGAATCTTTTGGAGCAAAAATTAATGCAAGACCTGGTCTTATTTTACTATAAGACCGGGTATAATATAATATAATATATAATACCGGGTCTTATATTAATTTTTGCTCCAAAAGATGCATTAGAGCTGATTGTCCGGCTAGGTCTTATTTTCGGGGAAACATGGTACAAAAGTCCCTAAAATAATCTACCATCACTCTTTAAACTCTTAGCTTACTTTATTCTTGTTCACAGCTTGCATCCTCATCACCTGACATGTTTGGTTTTTTGTTTATGGCCCATGTCACCAAACAGAAGGTAAGCTATTTGTCTATTTTATCGGCCAATTCCTCTTAAACTGTGAGCCCTCCATCCCCATCTTCCAAGTAATCATTAATTTTTCTCAGATCTGTCTTCTAATTCACTAATTGTCTCTAGTTGTGTCTAATCTGCTGTTTAACTTGTCTACTGAGTTTTAATGTCAATTACTATTTTCCAAATCTAGCCGTATTTTATTTTTATAACTGCTCCCATTAAGATATAAATCATACCACACAATTCACTTATTTACAGTGTATAATTCAATGGTTTTTAGTATATTCAGAGTTGTATTACCAATCACAATTTCAAAATATTTTTATCACCCCAAAAGGAGAAACCCTGTGCCCATTTAGTAGTCAATCTACACTTTCCTCCAACCCCCCAGCCCTAGGCAACCACCTTTATTTTCTCTCTCTATGGATTTGTCTATTGTGGACATTTCATATAAATGGAATCATACAATATGTGGTCCTTTGTGACTGGCTTCTTTCACTTAGTACAATGTTTTCAAGGTCCATCCATGTTGTAGCATGTATCAGAAGTTTTATTTTTAAATTTGCCTTTTTTCTTTATTTTCCCTCCAAAATATTACTGATTCCTTCTTTTATATCAGGGTCAGCAATTTTTTTCTGTAAAGGGCCAAATAGTAAATATTTTAGATTGTGTGGGTCACACACTCTGTCCCAATTACTTAACTCTGCTGTTGTAGTGTGAAAGCAGCCAGACAATACATGAGTGAATGAGTATTGCTATGTTCCAATAAAACTTTATCTAGCTTGTAAGCCACTGTTTGCCAACCCATTTTCTATCTTTAATCATTTAAGAATACTTACTATATAGCATCAACCAAAAAGTTCTGTTAAGCTACATTCTTAGAGTACTATGTTCACTATATCTGCTGACTTTCACTCACAGAGGAAACGTTTCCTTATTTATTTTTAATTTTTTTAAATGATGAGTTAATCTTCAGTAGTGCTAGATTTATGGAAAGTCTGTATGGCTTGGGTTGAGGGTTAATTATTTCCACAAGAGTTTTACATTTTCTCCCAAAAGGCATCCCAAGAGAACTAGCAGTCTCAAAGTGCTTTTCAATATTTTTCTCAATTTTGGGGTTCCTGCATACATGATGCCCAAACACAGAGGGTACATGTCTGCAGTTACAAATTCCCCTATGAGGAATTTATGGTACGTTTCCTTGTCATGGCTCTTGCCAGTGGGCAAATTTTTTTTCCCTAGTCCCTGAGGGTGCAGTCTTCATCTTGGCTTCACGTGGGGATTTCAGTTCTAACTCACAACTTCCTGTGGGCTAAATGCCTTGTCTCTTAAACACAGGAATGTTGTTCAACCAAGGTTACAGAAACTTCTAAGCTATCCCACCACCCCAGGGCAGTTATACCAAAGTTTGGATTTTAATCCATTATTTACTCTTTTGCATTTTAGTCCATTGTGGTCCCTTGGGGATTTCCTCTCTTTTGCAAGCTCAGTTATTCATTTAAGAAGATGATTGTTTTATTCAGTGCATTTCTGTGCATTTTGAGCAAGAAATGTTTAGGTTAAGTCTACCATTTAGCCAGATGCTACTGAATTACTCAAAGTATTGAAGGAAATATTCAAAAGAAGACATATTCCATATGAAGATACAAAAGTGTCAATATTAAACTATATACAATCTAAATGAATGGCTTATAAATTGGTATGATTTTAAATAACTTCAAGAACATTTTATGGTGACGGAAGGTTTGACTTTCGGTGGTGAGCACACAATGCAATAATATACAGATGATATATTATAAAATTGTACACTTGAAACCTATAATTTTATTAACCGATGTCACCCCAATAAATTTAATAAAAATAAAATAAAATGAAAAAGTTTAAAAAACAAAACATTTTAGGCATCATGTTAAAGCTCCCAGATGACAAATTTAATACATAAAGTACATTAAATACTACTATTAGGAGAACAAAACAATAGCAATAGCATTTAATCCCTCAATGAAAAGGAATGTGGAACTTACAGTGCATTGTCAAATTTCCCAGAGCTATATTGGTGAACATAAGAAGAATAAGCCAAGTCTTCATGAGCTGTTGCTACATGGATATTTTTGCCACCAAATACTGATTGCCGAATGTCAAGGGCTGCCTGAAAGTCATGAAAATAACTGATAACACTGTAAATCCTTAGTAACCACTACCCAGTTAAATTAAGCATCCTAGTAGTTTAAATATATATTCAATCCCTCAGTTTTGAAGAAAAGTTCTGCTGTATTTAAATCGCAGAACATAAAAGTCACCTATAAGGCTTGATTTTCTGAAGATTGGTTCTGACTTAAAAGGTTTAATAATAAAAATCATTTATGATTCTTGGGTATCACATCAGTGTTTCCCTCAATGCCCTTCTTCAGAAGTGAACTATAAAATCAAGGCTACCTTGTCTACAGCGATGGCATAACACATCATTTACCTGAGAATGATTAAGATAAGGCCTAAAATAATTGTTAGTGACCCTCCTTGCTATTATAAAGGCAGCTATAATGACTTACGCTCAATCAACACAGACAAGCCATCATCTGGGCAAATAAGAAATGGAAAAGTACTCTTAATTATGAGCCCACAACCCAACAACTCTTTCCTTGAATGACTCTCTTTAATTCCTAAAACATTAACTTTTAAGCTTTCTACATATTATTTAGTAAAATAATGGTGTGCCATATACAAGGAGGGCTCAGAAAGTTTTTAGAGTGGTTTATACACTGCAAACAAATACAGGTCAGCAAGTCGATTTAGGATGAAAGAAAAACAAGTGTAACTATTAACATACCTGATAAATTGCAACAGACTGACAGATATTATCTACATTGAGTAAGTAGAACCCATAATCTAGAAGTGTATCAGAGTATTTTGGGTGTTTGGATCCAAAATGATCCCTATAAAAAGATACAAAATTATTAGGATATAAAGTAGAGACAGATAATTCGAAATGGTATTTTTAATTGCAATCACCTACCGTGCCAAATACACTGCATGTTTAATTAACTGTTCTGCCTTCTTAAATTCACGTTTTACAACACAAGCCTAAAGATAAAATGAAAAATTGTTAAATAACTCTTAAACAGTTAGTGTCCTAAAATAGGTATAGTTTACATATTCAAACTATAATGGTCAAAAAGAAAAAAAAAATCTTCAAACATAAGTTATATTTATAATTTCTTTCTTTCCAAGTACTTGAAAATTCTATTATAAACAGATCTATACATATTCTGGGAAGTTATAAAGCTTAAAATTTTAACAGCCATGCCCAATACAAATCTGTTATAACACCATACACAGTTATTACAATATTATTGACTATGTTCTCTATGCTGTACTTTACATCCCTGTGACGATTTTGTACCTGCCAATTTGTACTTCTTAATCTCTTCACCTTTTTCGCCCAGCCCCCCCCCAAACTCCCTTGCATTCATCTAATAATTTTTAAATGCACACAAATTTCAGTGTTCTTACTTATATTTTGATTCATGACAATAGCCAGTAGTTTTTAAACTCTAAATATCATCTGCACATAGAAATACAAATCTTGTATATATTCAGTTCTTTATATTAAATGTATATCCAACGTTTTAAATTAACTAAAAACATTAATATCTCTCTTCTAGCTCTGATAACTGAATATTTATGCTATTTATTTGCTCTAAAATGACTTATTTAAATAAATTTTATAGAAATCTTAGACTCTTCTATAATTTTAGAATCTTTCTTCTAATTGAAATTTCCATTAAGTAAAACCAACCAAAATGGAATATTCAAAACTGAAAAATCTCTGGGTAGAAAGAGTACATTTGAAATGTACATCAATGCTTTTAAAGCTTCAATGTACCAAAGCAGCAATTTTTAAACATTACTAAATGCCTCAAAAAGTTAATGCATTTATTTACGGAGTAAGAAAAAAACTAAAGGGAAAGAATCACATAAGTATTACCCACCAGGTCAAGTACAGAAATCTATCATATTGTGAGACTGCAATACTATGACCAAGAGATTTAAAACTAGGCTATCCTTTAGGAGAAAAGTAACCAAAGCCTATACAACTGTGGCATAGAAATTCAGGTAGTTGTAAAGGTTAAAGAAAACAAATTCAAGGCAGAATAAGCACCAAAATACTACTTTGATCTGTACTTTAGTGAGTTGAATTATCAAAATGAATTTTTCACAGGTTTTCTGGGAATAAGAAAATTAGCCAAAGTCTATATGTGAGACAGCTTTGATAAACAATAGGTTAATTAAAACAAATTTAAAGCTTGCTAAATCCAAGAATTCATTTAATGATTTTAATACTATACTCACCTTCGAAGCTTGTCTTAAAACATCCACCACGACTTTGACTGGTAAGCCTGCTGTGATTTCTTTCATTGCCTCAATGCACCATTTATATGCCTAAACACACACACACACACACACACACACACACACACACACACACACACAAAGAGCAATAACTGTGATAAATCAAATTGACAGTATTTAATAAAATAATTGTGAATTTTTTCCTGCAAGTTTTCAAGTAGTTGAGCAAGAACACACACAAAATATTTACACCTAAAATTTCCTTTCCAAGGTAAAGTTTTCTTGAGAATATAAGTTTGTTTCATTTTTCTTTGGACATGTGACACATATTCAGGAAATCAGAGGCATGTCCTGTCTTGCCCGGAAGTCTCTGCACATACTGTTTCCTCCTTCTTCCAACTCATTGACCCACCTAACTTGTCTCTCAGGTTTCAGCCTCAGACTGGGTTTCCCCTACTATAAAGCTTATTATTTTGTATCTTAATTGCCAGTTTAGTTGAGTGCTTCCTTTGTGCCAGCTATTGTTCTAAGCACTTTATGTTCATTAACGCATTTCAGTGACACAACAAACCTATGAGATACGTACTATTATTACGGAAAACTGAAGTGCAGAGAGGTTATGTGCCAGGCAGTGTGTTAGCACAGAGGTATTTATCTCCTGGGGAACAAAACATAAATGATCTTCCTATCTTAGTGGGGGAAAGAAAAAAAACCCAAAATAAATTACTTTGGATAGCAAGAACTGCTTCAAAGAAACAAAACAATATTATGAAGGGATCATAAGGAATGGGGGGAGAATTAGAAAATAAACATTTGTTTTCCTCTGCAAACTTTCTTCTCTTACATTCCACCTAAAAAAGATGTAGCTACTCAGAAGCAATTTTGATGCAAAAATAAACTACACATGATTTAGGCCAAAAAACCTGGTTTGTTTATAAGATAGTAAATAGGCTGATTTTGCTCCAGAGTTATAAGGTAAAATCTTTAGAACTGTGGTAGACTGTAACACTGCTTTAAAGTACTTGCTGCCCCATCACTGGGGAAGGATCTACTTCCTTCCCACATTAAAGACTAGAGTGGTCATGTGATTCCCTTTGGCCAATTAAAATAGGAGTTGAAATGAAATGTGCCATTTCTGGGAGAAAGCTCTACATGCCAGTAGTACTTCCCCATGATGTTTATGCCTCTGTTCCAAGGCTGGTAATGTTCTAGAGAGAAAATGCTCCACCACATGGGGTTCTGATTAAAGTGTAGACATAATGTTAAGCAGAGCCAGAGACCTCCAAGACAGGATGTAGCATAAGCAAGAAATAAACTTTCATTGTTCCAACCCACTATTTTGAGGTTATTACCTCAGCAGAGCTTAGCCTCCCCTATCAGAATATGGTGATAATTCATCAAACGATATCCTCAAGATTTGTGTAGTTTTTCTCTAGATATGAATGACAAATTTATTTATACTTAAAAGGATAAACTATCAAAATTATCCAAGAAATATTCATAAACTTAAACATTCCTCATGAACATGCTGAAAGCTATAAACACCATGAATAAGGCACTGTATAAACTCCCAATCCAAACGTAGAAAGTAAATAACTGCCTAATAAAGAAAGTAGAAACTAGTAAATAAAAGGCACTTTGTTCCACTAAATATATTGATGCGTCTGGACATATTAAGATGGGCCTGGAGCTGAGCATGGGAGTAAAGAATGGCAAGTTATGATTCACTCTATGTGACAGAAAGAAGAGTGTAGAGTTCTAGAGGGAAGTATGAAAAAGAGGGATGAAAAGAAACGATGAAAGAGGAATGTGAGGTGGCTAAGGTGAGCTCCTATGTACAGATATAAAAAGATGGTGGGGCACCTGGAGAACTTCTAAGATTGGCATTTTTAATACTCAATCTGCTGTTATTTGCCTCATTCACATTTCCAGTAAAGTTGGCTATCCACACAAAAGCCTTCTGTAAGTGGAATTCTTTGATTTTGGTGTATGAAAATCATAGAAAGGGGCCAAGTCCTACATTTGGGGCGATAAACTATGAAACAAGGGGCAGCAAAACAATCCATCAACAGAACTAATTCAGCAGATACAGGAATTCAGCATTAAAAACAACCAGAAGAACATACATAAAGCACCTGAGAAATTGCAGACATGCTGATAAGGATTTTAGACTTTTACACATGCGTTTGATGCCTTCTGATAGATATTAAAAGCAGGATGAACACTGGAGTTGCATAACATCACTTTGTAATTATTCTAGAATATTATAGTTTCATTTCTAATTGTACTTTTCCTTTAAATATGGAATATATATATAGCAAAAAATCAAGATAAGGATAATTTTAAAACATGAAAGCTAAATGACAGCTACCTGACAGCATAATTGTAAGCTGACAGCATGAAATAATTATAATATTCCATAAATAAAGCAACCAAGTAAAACAGTTAAGCATACATAGATCAGTTCTCAACTAAGTATTCATTACCACCAAAACATTAATTTAATAGTATAAAGTCAGTATATATATCTTTCTCATAAGGCAGAAGAAGAAGCAAAACAATGCAATATAAATAAAATCTAGCTTCCTAATGCAATGAATGCCTTCAAGTTATGAGAGTTTACCCAGAGTTACATAATCAGTAACAAGCATCTATTAAAACTTTATTTAACAGAGCGTTCCCATCAAAGTAATTTAGGCAGAGATATATTTGGTCAAGTTAAAAACAAAAACAAAACACGCCCTAAATCGTACACGTTTAAAATCCATCTCATGGAATACTTCTTTTGCCTGATTTAAAATATTCCATTACAAATGTGTACTGCTTTAAACACCTAACGTGTGAAAATGAGATCTCTTAAGACAAATACAAGAGTGTATCTGTTTTATAGATACTTACTGGTCAAAATGAAATGCACTTCAAAATACTTACCTCATCATAGTGACTTTTTGCAAATAGGAGTGCACACAGCTCTCCATAGAGTGCAGCTTTGTTTGCTTGCTGGCCATGTTTGGAGAGTTTATCCATATATGTCTGAGCTAACTTAAATGTTTCTTCACCCAGATGATATTTGCAATTTCCATTTCGCACATGAAGCAACCTGCAAAAGCATACACTATATTCCTCTATTTTTGATAACCTCTTACAGAGGAACACACCAACAAACAAGACTTTCATTGAAAGATAAATGCTATGAAGATGATAAAAATAGGGTAATACACTTAAGAGCTTCATAAAAGAGGTGTTCAGGGTAGACAGGGAATAATTCTCTTGAGGAGGTAACATTTGAGTTGACACCTAAATGAAGAAGAGGCAATCACGTGAAGATCTGGGGGAAAACAATTTCCCAACAGGACAAATACAAAGGCCCTGAGAAAGGGAAAAGAATTCTGGCATAATAAAAGAACAGAAAGAAGGCCAATGTGTCTGTATGGATGAAGGATTATGTAAAAAAAGATGAGAAAGCAGCGATAAGAACGATTTTATAGGGCTTTGCTGGCCTCCGTAAGAAGTTCTGGTTGCAATAGTGAGAGATTATTTGATTTATGTTCTAGAACAACACTATCACAGTAAAATCCCATATACCCCCTGACTCATAGCATTTGATTTCTATGACAACATAAGACCACATCTACTTGATCAATAGCTATTGTCCAAAGCAATTACTACTTAACTGGTTAAACTACTCATTGTTTGAAATGGAAACTATACCAAACTGCAATCCACAGCAGCTGTACCATTTTACATTCCCATTAGCAAAGCACCAGGATTCTAATTTCTCTACATTCTTGCTAACACTTTTCTGGGGTTTTTTTTGTTTGTTTTAATTACAGCCATGTGGTAGGTGTGAAGTGGTATCTCACTCACTGTGTTTGATTTACATTTCCCTAATGACAAATGATGATGAGCATCTTTTCATATGCTTATTGGTCATTTACATATCATCTTTAAGAAATGTCTGTTCAAAGTCTTTTACCGACTTTTTAATTGGGCTGTTTGTTGTTTTTGAGTTGTAGTTCTCGATATATTCTGGATACTAGACCCTTATCTGATATATAATTTACAAATATTTTCTCATAGGTTGTTTTTTCACTTTCTTCTTAATGTCCTTTGATGCACAAAAGTTTTAATTTTGATGAAGTTCAATTCACCTGTGAACAGAGAGTTTTACTTCTTATTCCTAATAAGGATGGTTTTTACTCCTTTTTGTTCAATTGGTTTGGGTAGAACTTTTAGGACAATGTTGAATAGTAGTAGTGAAAGAGGATATCCTTGTCTTGTTCTCAGGGAAAAGCTTTCAGTCTTTCACCATTGAGTACGTTAGCTGTGGATTTGTCATAAATGCACTTTACCATATTGAGGAAGTTCCTTCCTATTCCTAGTTTTCTGAATGTTTCCATCATGAAAAGGTGTTGAATTTTGTCAAATGTCTGTGTCAATTGAGATGATCACGTTATTTTCCCCTTTATTCTATTAATATGGTGTATTATATTCATTGATTTTCTTATGTTGAAATCACCTTTGCATTCCTGGGATAAATCCCACTTAGTCATGGTATATAATACTTTTATATCTGTTGAGTATTTCTGCATTGTATTCAGAGAGGATATTACTCTGGAGTTTTCTTTTCTTGTAATGTCTTTATTTCTGGTATTGGTATCAGTTTAATGCTGGCCTCACAGAATCAGTTAGAAAGTTCCTTCCTCTTCAATTGTTTGGAAGACTTTGAGGACCGGTGTCAATTTTTCTTTAAATGTTTGGCAGAATTCATTAGTGAAGTCTTCTTATTCTAGGCTTTTTTTTTGTTTGTTTGTTTTGGAAGGTTTTTGATTACTAATTCACTCTCCTCACTTGTTATAGGTTTGTTGAGATTTTCTATTCCTTCTTGGTTCAGTTTAAATAATTCGTGTGTTTGTAGGAATTTATCCATCTACATTATCTAATTTGTTGGCATACAACTATTCGTGGGATTTTATGATTCTATTACTGAAAGGTTGGCAGTAATGTCCTAACTCATATACCCGATTTTAGCTGTTTGCATTTTCTGCTTCAATCTGGTGTAGTTTTAATTTTAAGTGGGGAAGGAAAGCATGTGACACGTAGCAGGCACTGTTGGCTCCCTAACCAACAGCCACTTTCCCCAGTTAATGCTTGCTGGCAGAACCCTCATTTTGTTCTGGTACTGATCCCCTTTTCTCATAGGACTCAGGGAGTGTTTATAATTAGTTTAAGCCAACCACAGGGTAGTGATCTCATTCCACTTGCCAGTGATTGATTCAGGGAACACCAAATGAGCTAGTTCTGGCTAATGAGACGCAAGGGTAGATCAGCTGGGTGGTTTCTAAGAAAGACTCCCTGTCATTAAAGATAAAATATGGTGCGTGGGAAGGGATTCTATCTTGTGCTGGACAATGTGGAATCTGCATGGGGTATCTCAAACCACAGCAGCATCCATACAACCACTGGGGAGTTAGCCAAAGACCAAAAAACCCAGCACAGATGACAGAGGAGCAGACAGAAAAAATCTAGCTCCTCAATAGATCTATGATTCTAAATTAACTGACCCTGGAGGCAATTGACATTGTATTGATAACCTTTTTATCAAATTCTTTGTATTTTTAAGGGTGCATTGCTTATGTAGATGGCTGCTATAATATTTGCTATACAAGTGTTTATGACCTTTCTATGGATTGTACATTTTATTAACAATATTCCTTTGTATCAACTAATGGTCTTTATCCTGAATTCTGCTTTGTTTTGAATATTTGTTTTCTTTGTTTTAATTGGGAAATAGTGGGAACAGTGTGTTTCTCCAGGGCCCATCAGCTCCAAGTCATTGTCCTTCAGTCTAGTTGTGGAGGGCGCAGCTCAGTTCCAACTCCAGTCGCCGTTTTCAATCTTAGCTGCAGGGGGCGCAGCCCCCCATCCCATGCCAGAATTGAACGGATAACCTTGTTGTTAAGAGCTTGCGCTCTAACCAACTGAGCCATCCGGCCCGCCCCAATATTTGTTTTCTTTTAACAATATATAGCTGGATTTCATTTTTTTAAACCCTCTTGGCAGTTGCTATCTTTAGACACAGAAATTGAGCCCACTTACATGTACTGTGATGTTAGTTATTAGTTATAGTTGGTTTTAATCTTTTCATATCATTTTTCACTCAGCATAATTATTTTCTCATTGTCTTTGCTTGTGTCTAGCCTGGACAGATTTTAAATCATTCTTACCCCTACTCCCACTACCCTAATTTGGAATGTCTATCGTATTTTTCCATTATGCAAGTCATTATATATCCACCCCTATCATTCCTCCACTCACTAGATGAGACTTTTCTAACACTTGTACTACTACACTTTCCCAAATGTGTATTTTTAAAATAGGCTATAATATATACCCAAAAGAAAGCAACCTGAATATAGTAACATGAGCCTCCATTTTTCATCCAAAAAGTTTTTTAGCCAATTTGAATGTATCTAGTTTTAGGGACATATACAACATTTTTTAACTTATAATATTTAAATCATCTTTTTGTCATGTTACATACAAATATTTAAAATCTAGGGGTGGCCAGATGGCTCATTTGGCTAGACTATGAGCTCTGAGCAACAGGGTTACCAGTTCGATTCCCACATGGGCCAGTGAGCTGTGCCCTCCACTCCACAACTAGATTGAAAACAACAACTTGACTTGGAGCTGATGGGTCCTGGAAAAACATACTGCTCCCCAATAAAATTAAGAAAAAAAGAAAAAAGAAAAAAAGAAGAATTTACTTTCTTTAAAAAAAAAAAAAAAAAACCTAAATTTTCTTCCTTGCAATTTATGAAACAATTTTATCCAAACTATTAACATGCATCTTAAAAACATTTATCTTTATCATCACCATAACTACTTTTTGAGACATCTAACAGTTTTTCATAGTAAAACATTTTCACTTGTTTGGATATTCAGCTCTTTTGAATCTGGTATGATGTCACCAGATATTTTATTCAAAGGTACCAGCAGCCACTTGCAACCATTAGGACGGCTGGGCTTTTCCATTCCACCTAAGGCAAGCAGACATCCATAATCTCCACAATCAAACCACTTATTGCATCACATTTCAAACTAATATGTAAAATGCCAGTTAAAAAAGATACCTAACGCAACTATAAGGTTATGATCTCCTTAATAATTCTAAATGTGTTAAATTCCAGAATATTCTACCCAGTGTTCTCTATGAGCTTCCTACATTGGCTATGGCCGAGTTCTCAGGTTAACATTTCTTTCTCCACTACTACTTTGTTGTTCAAAATAATAGACTTGATAAAAATATCATACAACCTGAGGAATTCTATAAGGCAACTCTATTTATTAAGGGATAATGTTCAGGGAAAAAACCCTTACCTTGCATTTAATAGTATGTGGTAACTGAGAATTTCTATTTTATGTTATTTCTAAAATTTCCCTTTTATTTCCAGTTTAGAAAAACTCCTTAAGGTCTATTACAAGCTCCCAATTTGTTCTTCATTCTCCTTCTATTCCATTTACATGTAACTATGTATTACAATACTCATGGCTTACCATTGTTTCCTATACTATCTTCCCCTACCTTAAGATTTGTTATTGAACTTGTATTTGATTAGAGAAATTCCTTGAGTATTTTCCTCCAATAAAATACATGGAGGTATATTAGGTCTCTGTATATTTGAAAGTTAACTATTTTACCTTAAAAGTTGGTGATGTAATATAGAATTTTCTCTCAATAGTTGCGTTACTGCTATTCTCTTCTAGCTTCTGATTTCTATTTATTTTTACACATGTGCTGCCAAAGCGAGCACTCATTTATTTTTGGATTTCAGGAAATTAACTGCCTAGAGCTCAGGGTTCTTTTTCAACCTAAATTCAAGTTTTCCCTCCCCCACCACCGGTTTGGTTCAGGAGTTCCTTTTTTCATTTAAAATTCCAAAAATAACCCAATGTAATTGTGCTTATTTCTGGACAGTACAATGATAAATAATATTTTTCTTCTTCCAACTTTTCTATATGTTTTGAATTTGTTTGGCAATAAACACATGCATAAACAGAAAAAACAAAGATAGTAAATAGAATATGAATAAAAGGAAATAGGCAGAGTCTTCAAGGAGTACAACAAGGACTGAGAAATGGTACTAGGTTTAACTATAGTGGTACCATATTTGACAAGAAGATTCCCTGACATTTGCCCTATACTGCTTCCATGCCAACCACAGATTAGAATCTGGCTTTGTGTCATTAAATTAAAAAAACACACTCCTACTCTTGCGACAGGCTCAAAGCCCCTGGGATCAGCCAAAACATTTCATTAGTGTTAGTTCTGCAAAATATTTATTTTCCAATTCAGTTGAACACATGGTCAATTAATCCCCCAAATTTTTCTGCTTTAAAAAAATAGCTAAGAAAAGTTTAATCCTTTTATTCCAAATACTACTAATGGGAAGACAAAACCATATACTATATATGTAAATTATATTAAATACACCTTAATGACCAAGAATCTAGCCAAGTATAGTTGTGTAGAAACAAATTTTATTTTGATATTTGAAATTCACCAAAACAAAATATCTAGGTATACAGGCCATAAACTAGTATTATAAATAGCTTTGTTTCCTTGTCCAGATATTTTTCTAATTCCATATATGTCTGTTCTGAAGACAGCCAGGACAGTCACTGGATTGACAGCTACTTATCCAAGATTCCTCTCCTCTCCTTCCTTAATGTATACCCTTGAGTCCATTTAGGGCAGCAATATGCACAATCTAAAATGTTTTGCCCCCCTGGGGGAGCTGGGTGGCTGATGGTTAGAACACAGTGCTCATAACACCAACTTCGCTGGTTTGATTCCCACATGGGCCAGTGAGCTGCGCCCTCTACAACTAGAGTGAAAACAACGACTTGACTTGGAGATGATGGGTCCTGGAAAAACAATGTTCCCCAATATTCCCCAATTAAAAAAATTAAAAAAAAAATGTTTGCTCCCCTGATCACTTTACGTGGGTTGGAAGATGTGTAGAATGTGTCCCAGTTTACCAGTTTCAAAGACAGGCAAGCAAAGAGATAAAGCTAGGCTTCAGGGAAAGCTATATTTTTATGACTGAAAAAAGGCAGAAAAAGCCGGCTCAGCTGCCATGAGCCTTTTGCCCTTCTCCCTGCTTATAACACTTGCAAACATAATGATGTGAGCTATATGCTGAAGATGACAAAATAGGAAGGCGAAAAGGAATTCTGGCCCTGTGAGAAAACTCAATCTTTTGGTTACACTAAAGTAAAATTTATATAGCCCCAAAATTAGACAGAAGAAACGTTTGTTATTTGGGTGAAATAAATCTTCTGATTCTATGAATAAAAAGCAAGCACATACAAGGAAATATATTACCTGTGGGTCAAAAGACTGCTTTAAAGAGGAATCTACAATGAAATCACACAAAATGGCTTTTCTGTTCCAAATTAACTAGTTCACATACACAGAAACATTTAAATAGTCCCTCAAATCCCATATAGGATAGTCTAATCTCCCATTCCTACAAAGATACAATAGGCAGAAGAAAGGAAGAAAGTTGACAAAGATTATTTTTATCAGTACTACATACAAATTATAGGCCCAAATAATCCCTTTATAGCTTCTGCACACAAGTATTTCTATAATTTATCATGTACTTCTAAAATATCAGTGGAAATAATCATAAGCTTCTAAAATATTATCTATAATTAAGTTTGCACATTACAAAATTAACTTCAGGACTTGAATATTTGTGTAACACAGGTACACCCTGTACAAAACACGGATAATGACAACCTCAAAAGACTGAACTCCAATTGGTTAAAAAAAAAACAAAAAACCAGAGAGATTACTCAATTTTAGCTTAAATCAACAATGGTTTTATATAAAATCTATATTCTAGCTCTAAAGGGGGTTCAGATTTAATTAACTCATCTCTAAGATACCAAGGATATTCAATCCTTTATTCAATATTCAAAAACTAAATTCAGTAAATTGACCAGACTTTAGTTAACTTAGGACAAGGAATTTCTGTTACGTTTTAACTTTATTTTCATTTCCTTTTAGTTTTATTTAAAAATTCTTTTTAAGAAAAGTCAAATCAAATTGGGGGACAAAGAGTAAGCCTATATGAAAATAGTTAAAACTAAATGTTACACGTGCAGACAAAATAAGGACAGTAAAAGCAAGAGTTACTTCTAAATTTGCTTGCTTTTCCTTTACATACATCTGTTAAAAATTATTTTTAAAGCAAACAGTTATTTATAAGTAAAATACTAATCTTGTTATGCACAATTCTAGATATGCAAACAGAGCAGGGGTTAAAAAAAAATTACACCCAAGAAAAAAGTGTATTTATTTTCCTAGCATCTGATGCCCTCCACAGTTCTGGTACATACTAGGCATTCAACAAATATTCATTGAATGAATGAACAAACAAGTTCTATGATGAAGCTAAAATATATATACACAGTCTGGTTCATAATACTGAAATCTAAACTAAGATAACTATAACAAGTCAACTGTATTTTGGGGATGAGAGACAGTGGAGGCCAGTCTAGTGAAACTGTGACATATAAATATCACTTCAGAGATTAATTCAAATATTGAAGTACGTTTAGAAGAGCTAAAACTATAAAAACCACTAAGAACAATTATAGCATGTAATTGTAGGATCTGTTCAAACTTACCTCACGCAACATTCTACTGCACGAAACCAATGAAGCATCTCATCATGTAGAGTACACAACTGAAGGCAGGACAGAAAAACTTTCTCAGCATCACTATACCAGCCTGCATCGGAAAGAAAGCCACCTAAAGGACAAGAAAAACCAATCACTTTAGATAATTTAATAAATCACTTAAAACCCAAAATGACACGATTATAATGAATGCCATTTAAAATGGAAAAAAACAAAAACAAAAAATCCAACAATATTAAAGTCCTGTGTTTAGCCCCAAACAAGGATACTAATTGTGAAACTTTGAAAAAAACAACAACAAACAAACACTTTCAAACCAGGGGAAGTAGATCAAAATTGAGACCTTGAATAAGGAGTGAAGAATATTAATACTCTAAGAATACTCTGTGAACTAAGAGTTGACATTAGCCACTATAGTCTAATAATTCTAATATTTTCATCCTGTAGGATAAACCTAACTTTCCAAACTCTCCATATCCAATCCCAAAGACAATAAAGAAATCTGAATAAACTTAACCTTCTTAGTACAGCGGCACATCATTGAGGATACATAGATAAGAGATGGTGATGCTTGCTCATCTCATTTTTTTAGCTAGAAATTAAATTGCTGTCCTGCAAGTCCTAATGTACTGGGAATCTTCTTCTTAGAATAGTGTTGCTCTCTTCAGAGGCTCTTGACCCCTCATGATAATTTAATGTTTTTAATAGTGTCAATGGTCTTAACAGTGTGAGAGTCAAGAAAATACTATACTTTGCTCAGACCCATGTTTTATGTTTAATTAAAGCTATATATAATCAAACAAATATTTTAATTGGAGACAAGTATGCTTTAGAATATTATAGGGACCTCATCAAGTGACTGAATAATATGGTTATTATACCAGAGAGAGGGAAAGGGAGGGGGAGGGAGAGGAAGAGAGAGAATGAAAGAAACAAGAGACATTCCTTCCTGTTTGCTTCCAGTTTCTGTCCTCAAGGCTCCCGCTGACAGCGATGCCCCTAGAGTAATGCTCTGTAGTCTGGCAGTGGCAATTCATTCCTGTAAGCCAATTACAGTTTCAGTTTTCCAATACTTGCCAAACCAGATTCACAGAACCCAGGTCAGAGAAACTAGCTCCAACCAGCCAGGTGCTGCTCTTAAAAGTCTAGGTTCCAGACTCATGGGCCCCTTCTCAGAGCTGAGGCACCTATATCCAAGCAGTATACCAGCTCTGTGAGGCACCTCCTCAAGCTTAATAATTCCAAACTCATCCCTTGGTTCCCCAAGCCCTAGGTGTGGTAGTTGATTCTTACAGTTGCTATGTTCATAATACCCAAGTGTTCCTTTTTTGTTTTCCAGCTCTCTAACACCTGTTTAAAAATTCTTTATATTAAATTCTAACTCTACAACATGCTAAATGAAACAAACCAGTCACAAAGATATTTTATGGGTCCATTTACATAAAATGTCCATATAGAGAGAGAGAAAGGTCTGATGTTTGCCTAGGCAAGAGGTGTCAGAAGGAAATGAAAAATGACTGCTGATGGATATGGGTTTCTTTTTGGGGTGATGAGTGTTCTAAAACTTACCATGGTGACGTTTTCAGAACTTGGTGAATACATTAAAAACCTTTGAACTGAATAACTTAAATGGGTGAACTGTGAATATCGCAATAAAGCTGTTATTTAAAAAATTGTATCCATCACTGTATACTTCTAGTGTGAAGTTTTTTCACTGTTTTGGTAATTTTAGGATGAAGACTGATAATATAACTGAGTTTAGGACTTGGTTCTATCTCCAAGATATTTCTTCAATCTGGTTCATTTCAGTGACCAGATTGGTATTAAGTGTTTGTGGAGATGACAGAGGATCTCAATGAACACTAGCCTTCCTGCCTTTTATTTTAACTTGATAATAAATTTCTCCCAGAGTTTTTCATGACCATGTGTGACTAATGGGATGTCAACCTTAACATACGTCAAGATCACAAACACACTACTGTTACAGACCTTCTTTGGTCACAATTCTGTTGCAATTTAAATTCCATGGGACGATCAAAGTATAAATGCTGAGGGTTCTTTTCAGAAAAGAATGCTCTGAAGTTCCTCCAGCAAACTGTCTATGACTTTTACAAAGAATTATTCTAAGACTACAGGAAATGATCATGAAAACTCGTTAGCAAAGAAAGTGTATGTGCACTTATGTGAGAGAGAAAACCTGTGCATGCACACACTAATTTGAGAAGCTAAAAATAGAAAGTAGTCTGTGGTGATGGAACAGTCCTGTATCCTAGTGGCAATGACAGTTATATGAATCTTTATATGGAATCAATTGTGCGCGCACACACACAAGTAAATGTAAAAACTGGTAAAAATTAAATAAGGCTTGTAGTCTAGTTAAAAGTATTAAACCAGTGTCAATTTCCTGGTTTTGGTACTGTCTGTGAATCTACAATCATTTCAAAATAAAATTAAAAAATTTTAAAGAAAGGTAGCAACAACCTTAATAAGTAATTGCCTGAAACATACTTGCCTATGCAGACTTGGTGAAAACCATATAAAATATTATACATACTTTAAACAATACTTTTCTATATATATAGCATACAAAACCTCCTCAGAATCCTTTTCCATTTATGTTGTCAGTATTCTCACCTAACACCCCCCGTGAGGAAACACAAAATTACCATCATTTTCGAGATGAAAAAACTGAGGCCCGAAAAGAATGAAGTCCCACATCACAGCAGATAGTAAGCTGGTAAAAGAGGCTGGTGGCAGCACGACACGGGAGAAAGACTTGTGGCTTGAAATCATATAGATACAAGATGCTAATCTTAGCTCTACCACTAGCTATGTGACTTGAGCAAGTTACTCAACATTTTTTGAGTCTGTTTCCTCATTTGTAAAATGATCTTAATACCAACACATGACTGGAATGTCGTGAGGATTCAGAAAGAGAGCATTTAAATGCCTAGTACAGTGCTTGGCACAACTTCATGTTCAATACATCACACCTAGTTTTGCTGATGTTTTTCTCACGACTTCCTTATGTAGACTTGGGGGATGTCTTGGAAGAATCCTTTCTTGCTGGCAGGTCTAATTCTGAGTCATGTCACACAGGACACAACACTCCTCTATTTTACTATTACTTACCTAAAACAAAGCCAACCTGGATAGCTTTTTCCTTTACTGCAGCATCTGATTCTGCTATATAAGAGCACCGTCTACTGAATGAGTAGGCCAAAACTGAAGCAACTTTCACACCATGATCCATCAAAGCCTGAAAACAATGATGAAGCAAATGTCTGAAACAGAAGGAAAAAGTTATTTTATAAATGTAATGTAGTTTGTCCTTTTAGACAGTGTTAGCTTGCTTTTTAAAAATAACAATACCATTACTTCCTAAGATGGAATAAGATAAAAAGTGTCTTGCCTTATGAATTGTGAGGTCATAATAATTCAGTTTAGCATAGTACCTTTACTCAGTCGATCACTGAGTGATGTTATATGTGTAAATGTATGGAAACGAAGGATAAAACTAACTTTTAACATCAGTTTTAAAAACCAAATTGTCTTACAATTCAACAATCCAATTAAAAAACGGGTAATGGATTTGAATAGAGATTTCTCCAAAGAAAACATACAAATGGCCAATAAGCAAAAGAAAAGATGCTCAGCATCGTTAGTCATTAAGGAAATGCAAATCAAAACCACAATGAGATACCACATCACATCTGCTAGGATAGCTGTAATCATTTTTTTTTAAAGTGATGGCAAGGATATGTAAAAATTGGAACCCTCGTACATCGGTGCTGGGAACATAAAATGGTTACAGCCACTGTGAAGAACAGTTTAGAAGTTACTAAAAATGTTAGAGGATTATTATACGTATATATCCTAGTTACATGTACAAGAGAAATGAAACTATTTGCATACAAAACCTTGTCCATGAATATTCACAGCAGCATTATTTATAATAGCCACAAGCTAGAAACAATGGAAATGCTCAACAGATGATTAGATAAACAAGACAGTATATCCATACAATGAAAATTATTCAGCCCAAAAGGAAAAAAGTACTGATACAAAAACAAAAACAGGAATGAACAGGGTTTCTTTTTAGGGTGATGAAAATATTCTAGAATTAGATAGTGGTAATGACTACAAAACCTTCTGTGTATACTAAAAGTGAATGAATTATATAATTTAAAATGGTGAATTTTATGGCATGTGAATTATATTCCAATAAAAATTTTTTAAGAAGCAAAACTATAAATAACAGTCACTGCTCTAAAGAAAGGGGGAAAATGTCAAATTACATGCTTTTAATTCCAAATATATTAAATACTTAAAAAAGGATTGGGATTTGGTGAAATGAGAGATGAAAGGGATGTATGCCACTAAATCTTTACAATGGTCACGCTTATAACTGTATAAAAAATTCAAATCCCAGAAAGCTAAATTTTCTTAGAGCAAAGAATGCTTTCTGAAGTTTTTCTACAGCGTTCTTTTACCAAAATGAAGTTCTCATCTATTATTTTTTTACAGATTAATTTTAATCAACCAACCAAGAAGTTTCTCTATAGGCTTAGTACAGAGGCCACATTTCAAAGTTATCCCTGAAAAGTGAAATCATGTTATTTATTTATTTGTTTTATTATATCATCCCTCTCTAAAATACAAAATCCATGAGGGAGAGATGTCACAGATCTTTTTTTCACTGCTGTACCTCCAGAATCTAGAACAGTACACCGGACACATACTAGGCACTCAATAAGTTTTTACTTAATTTGAACAAATGAAACAACTTGGCAGCATTTATATCAGAGATTAGCAGCATTTTGTAAAATTATATTCTTATTTTTATAGACATGTGGGGTAGGAAAAAGAAATGGCATTTAAAGCAAATTTAGGGAAGAACGTTAAAGAGAATAGCAAGTATAAGGGCCATGTCACCCACAATTGGCTCCGACTACATAATAGCCACCGTGGGGAAGATGAATTCGGTCTCCTTTTCCTGAACATAAAAAGCAATGGTGGTATTGATGGCTTCACAACAATTTGAATGTAGTTAATGCCACTGAATTGTACACTTAAAAATGGTTAAAATGGTAAAATTTAGGTTATGCATAGTTTACCACAATTTTCAAAAAATGAATTTACCTTTTATCCAAAGCTCTCAATACTTTAGCAAAAACTTCCAATTCACAAAATTCACTGCCCAGTTGACATAAGCGTCCCTGTTGGTAAAGCTGAAATAAAATAAAATAAAAAGATAATTTAAAAAAATGTAATTTATTTCTAATTTCTATTTTAATTATACTTATGAATATAATTTGATGAATTTAATGAATATTACTCAAAGTCTGTATAATTATATATAGTATCAGGAAAGATGCTTGTGCTAAGAGAATGACACACTAACAAATTTCTATAATTCATATAGAAGCATTTTAATAGTTGTATATGATAAAATTAGTATTTGTAAAACAATATCTGGTACGTGGCAAGTACTACAAAGTGCTATATAATTATGTATTTATTAAATAAACATAAAAAAGTCATACTCAAGAAACTTTCAAAATTAATTCCTTTTTTTCCTTAAACAAAACTGAACAGTTAATGTAAAATTATCAAAATGATAGCAAAGATAATATCCAGAAGCCAGAACCAATCAATATGCCCCACTAAGGGCTCTTCAGAGCAGAACAAGAATCTCAGTTCGGTTCTGGGCATGATACTTCACAAGCCGACTATAACAGCAGGATAGTCTAAAAAATCCAGGACGGCAGGATTTTTAATCATTGTCACATTTAGCCATGTTCTGACTTTTTAGAACTTCTATTTAAAATATCTTAATAAGGGGCGGTCGGATGGCTCAGTTGGAGCGCAAGCTCTTAACACCAATGTCGCTGGTTCAATTCCCACATGGGCCAGTGAACTGCGCCTTCCACAACTAGATTGAAAACATCTTGAGCTTGGAGCTAAGCCGCTGGCAGGCGGCCAGTTTGCTCAGTGGTTGGAGCGCGGTGCCTGTGGCACCAAGGTCGCAGGTTGGAGCCCTACATGGGCCGGTGAACTGCGCCCTCCACAACTCAATTGAGGACAATGACTTGACTTGGGCTGGGCTGCGCCCCCCCCCACAGCTAGATTGAAAACAACGACTTGACATGGAGCTGATGGGTCCTGGAAAAACACGCTGTTCTCCTATATTCCCCAATTAAAAAAACAACAACCTTGTTCCATTTTAAAAAATAAAGTATCTTAATAAATGGGAGAATGTTTATAAAAAATAATACACGCATATGGTTAATAGGAGATAAATACTACTGCCCCTCTTTCCCCTACTCCAGCTTTTGAATTTATATGTGCTATATAAATATAATGCTTTAGAAGGCAGGAATTTTCTTATATTAACTCACTTTATATTATAAGCACTTAACACTTAGCTCAGTTGATGAGAAGGGTTTCGTACAGAGGGTAAGATCTAGAGTTCATTTGCCAAATGGGCCAATTAACTTTGCTCAGGGAAAACATACTACAAACTCAGTCAGCAAACTCTTGGGCATTAAGTCACTAGTCACTATGAAGGAAAGGCAAGCTATAGATCTATTAATGCAAATCAATAATGACTGCTGTGAAAAATCCCTAACAACTGCTGCAGGGTAGGCGACATGACATGCTCAGGAAAGGGAGGCAGAAATGTTTTCTTCACATAATGGTTTGGCTGTTCTTATTAACAATAAACCTTCACAGGGAAAGATTGGCTGTTTTTGGAGATGATGGTTTCTGCTGTAAAAAAAGCTTCTGGGAATGTACACAGTAAAATTCACTACTATTAATCACTGTGATATTTACTTTGACTATTAACCAATAGAGACTAACTCAGGGAAAATAAAGCTGAAAATTTATGACCAAATCCCTATTTGGGGGTTTCACAAAATTTCTGATTTGGGACAGAAAAACAACTGCAGTTATCAAAATAAACATATACACATACTCCCAAAACAGTATAGGACCAAAAAAAAAAAAATCTTAGCTTCTTACCAAAGTAACTCGCTAGCAAACTTAAGGCTTAGAATTTCTTTTGTAAGTAGAAGAAATGAAAACAAGTAGTGTAACTTTTTTGTCTGTACTCACTAGTCAAATAAAGACCAATTAAACTTAGTGTGTTCTACACTCATCTCCTAATGACTGAAAACTGGTATATCCTACTAAATGGGATTTGAAACTAAAGTTTTAGGAAAATTGCTACCCGAGGAACCAGTGTAAATATACCCTATCATCAAACACAGGCATTTCTTTTTCACCGGCTTGTTCAATTTTTCTAGCTAAAAAATGGGTTCACATTTAAATTCTGGGGAGAGGATAATAATTTAATTGTTTCAAATAATCTTTTATCAGGTTTATCAAAAAATGCAACTTTATACATTTTATGGATGGGATTGTTGGATACCTATTCAGAATAAAAATAGCATCTTAATTCTTACAGAGATCTTATATGTGCTAGGCACTGTTCTAACTGCTTTTCGTAAGTAACTCAATCTGTCCTTCTACCAATGAGGAAACAGAGGCATATGAAGTTAAATAATTTACTCAAAATCACAGTTAAGAAGTGGCAAAGCAAGAATCTGGCCCCAGGCAGTCTGTCCTTACATCCATGTTCTTAATAACATACTATACTGCTTCTTGAAAATAACACATAATGGGAAATTTAACATTTTTACAGAAATAACAGATTTAAAGATTAATCCCTTCATGTATTCACACATCTTATGGAGTAGAGCACAGATGAAAGGAAACTGAGGTTTCAGGTTTCTTGTAATGATTCTCATATCAGATTTTTAAAAATCTGACATATTTTAGTTCATTATTACAGTGTTCAATACTATATTCTGCATCCATTGACTAATGAGGCCATTAAAGGACTCTATCAACTATTTTAGCTATTTGGTTCTTTAAGGAAAATAAGAAAAAACAAGTTTATTTTTAGAAGTAGGTAAATTACCTCCCAATAGATATGAAAACAGAAAATAAAAATACAATTAGAGGCCGGCCCAATGGCTCAGGCGGTTAGAGCTCCATGCACCTAACTCCGAAGGCTGCTGGTTCGATTCCCACATGGGCCAGTGGGCTCTCAACCACAAGGCTGCCGTTTCAATTCCTCGAGTCCTACAAGGGATGGTGGGCTCCACCCCCTGCAACTAAGATTGAACACGGCACCTTGAGCTGAGCTGCCTCCCGGATGGCTCAGTTGGTTGGAGCACGGGCTCTCAACCACAAGGTTGCTGGTTTGACTCCCGCAAGGGATGGTGGGCTGTGCCCCCTGCAACTAGCAATGGCAACTGGACCTGGAGCTGAGCTGCGCCCTCCACAACTAAGACTGAAAGGACAACAACTTGAAGCTGAACGGCACCCTCCACAACTAAGATTGAAAAGACAACAACTTGACTTGGAAAAAAGTCCTGGAAGTACACACTGTTCCCCAATAAAGTCCTGTTCCCCTTCCCCAATAAAATCTTAAAAAAGCAAACAAACAATCAAAACAATACTGTACAGGGCCAGCCTGGTGGCTCAGGCAATTAGAGCTCCATGCTCCTAACTCGTAAGGCTGCCGGTTCGATCCCCACCTGGGCCAATGGGCTCTCAACCACAAGGTTGCTGGTTCAATTCCTCAAGTCCCTCAAGGGATGGTGGGCTCCACCCCGCACAACTAAGATTGAACACGGCACCTTGAGCTGAGCTGTCTCCCAGATGGCTCAGTTGGTTGGAGCGTGTCCTCTCAACCACAAGGTTGCCAGTTCCATTCGTCAAGTCCCCCAAGGGATGGTGGGCAGCGCCCCCTGCAACTAGCAACGGCAACTGGACCTGGAGCTGAGCTGCGCCCTCCACGACTAAGATTGAAAGGAAAGATTGACCTGGAAAAAAGTCCTGGAAGTACACACTGTTCCCCAATAAAGTCCTGTTTCCCTTCCCCAATAAAAAAATAAAAATAAAAATAAACAATACTGTACAAATATAAAGGTAGGCCAATCAATGGAACAAAATGCAAAGTTCAAAAGCAGACCTCAGTACATGTAAAAAATTAACATATGATAAAGCAATCATTTTAAAATCTACCATTACATATGCATAAGTTTTTTTAAAATCTAGAACGATATTCAATAAAATGTACATCGATGGTATAGGATTTATCTCTCTTTTTTGGGTGGGATTTATACCTCAAATCTTTCATCTCCATTCTTATCACCATCTATCACCTGGATTACTGCAAAGGTTTGGTAGAACTGGACTCTCCATTACCACTCTTGCCCCCCTGTAATCAACTGTCCACACAGCAGCCTTAAAAATGATCTTTTTAAAAAAAGTTATTTCATGCCATTCCTTGTTTGAACCTTTCAATAGCACCCTCAACGTAAACATAATCCAAAATCTTTCATGTGGCCTGCAAGTCTTCAAACCTCATCTTTTAACATTCTTTCTCCCTAGTCCCTACATTCCTGCCACATTAGCTTTCTTTCAGCTCTCTCACCTCAAGACTTTTGCACACATATGCTGCTGCCTCCACTTGAAGCACTGGTACCATGATTCTTTGCCTGGTTAATTTGTAACACATTCTAATGTTCTCAACTAATATCGAGATCACCTGACTCTTCAATCTAAGTCCTGTTCCCTGTTATACATTGTATTTTTCCTCCATAGTAGGCAGCATCAAGTCGTGTATGCATTCACTTAAATGATAATTGGTTAAACAGGTCACGCCATCCCCCTCTGCACTCTATGATGTGACCATTGTCAACACTGTATTCCCAACACCTAGCACAATGCCTAGCACCAGATATACATTCAATATTTTCTGAATGCATAATCCAAATTGGTAGTCATCTACTTCGGACAGAACTCAATACCTTAGAAAACAAAAAAATGTCAAGACACAGTCTCTATCATGAGAATCAAGTATTTAGTATTCTTATTCTATCATTACTTATTGAAACTGCCGAAATTCATCTGACGAATTTGACACTAAGGGGAAATCCGAATTTCATACATAGTTACTTACTGTCTCCCCAAGCAGATTATAAGCATCTTAAAGAGAAACATTTACCAGGCAGTCCTAAGTCCTGTCTCCACAGCACTCTGTACAGAACAGTACTCAGACAATACACTCTGAGAACAAATTTGAATGCAAACTTAATAAGCTAGAGTCATGAAGAACACAAAGTTCCAGTACCTAAATGGAAAAGTCAAGAACAAATTCTAAATAATAGCTGCTTAAATTTATGGACAAAAATAGGTGTTTCCTATTTAACATCTAATCTTTTACCTAGTAACCCTGGCATATTCATTACATGAAACTCTTAGCTTACTGAATGTGTTTTATCTTTGTGATTTTCACATCAATGGCAGGAATATTACAGCTAGGAACAATTTACTCATTATTTGTTTCTATTAACTTAATAAATCTCAGGAACATTTGTATAAGGCACTGTGCTAGGTCATGGGGATATGGAGGTGACTGGTCACCACAGTAATACAAAGTCAGTAAGAATTCTTCCCTGATCCAACAAATTTAGAATCTGTCAGAGCACAAAAATAAATAAGGTTCCCGGGTTACATAATGGGGGTAAACAGAGTGTTTTAGGAACACAAATAAAATACCCACTCCAAGGATAAATTTCAGGGGAATTTTGAAGAGGAAACGGGAGTGAAGCTTCTGGCAATATGGCAGATGACACTGACACGTGAAAACCTTCCAGCCCCTTTCCAAAGGCAGGGAAATGCTAGATAAAATATCACAAAATAACCTTTGGATAAATAGCTGAATTTAAAACCAAGAGCAGAAACTCCACAGCTGCCAAAAATTAAGAAGAGACAAACTCAAAAATGCTGGAAGGAGGCAAAATAGTTTATACCTCTGAATGGTTTGAGGCTAGAGAGCAAAGATCAGATAGGGAGCAGTCCAGGCAGCAGATCCTTGTAAGAAAAGGGACTGGAGCTGACCTACCACCTGCCTCAACCCAGGAGTAAAAAAAGTCTAGAACATCTTCCACAGCCTTAGCATAAAGAAACAGACACCGCCAGCCTAAAATACATATGAGTATGCAGTCCAAATTCACACTACCTAAATGATTTAGACCCCAAGCCCAGAACCTGGCATTAAAAACTGGTCTGAGGGCCAGCCCGGTGGCTCAGGCTGTTAGAGCTCCATGCCCCTACTCCGAAGGCTGCCAGTTCGATTCCCACATGGGCCAGTGGGCTCTCAACCACAGGGTTGCAGGTTCAATTCCTCGAGTCCCTCGAGGGATGGTGGGCAGCACCCCCTGCAAATAAAGATTGAACGTGGCACCTTGACCTGAGCTGCCGCTGAGCTCCCCGATGGCTTAATTGGTTGAAGCGCATCCTCTCAACCACAAGGTTGCCGGTTTGACTCCTGCAAGGGATGGTGGGCTGTGCCCCCTGCAACTAGCAATGGCAACTGGACCTGGAGCTGAGCTGCGCCCTCCACAACTAAGATTGAAAGGACAACAACTTGACTTGGAAAAAGTCCTGGAAGTACACACTGTTCCCCAATAAAGTCCTGTTCCCCTTCCCCAATAAAATCTTAAAAAAAAAAAAAAAAAAACTGGTCTGAAACTAATGAAACCGATGAAGTCCCCACAGATACGAAAGCTAAGACACCTAGAAGTGATGATGAAAATGTTTATCTTGACCACTGAAATCTAGACTGCAGAAACCTCTGGAGTATCTACAGGAGAAAGGATCCTGTTTCTTCAACAAATAAATTGCAAAGATAAGAAAACAGATGGAAAAGGGAACGCATAGATCAAGAGGGACTTAAGAGGTGTATCAAGCAACAACAAAGATGTAGAACCTATCTGGATCCAGATCCGAATGGGCAAACTGTAAAAATATGTACATATTTGATATTTGAAACAACTGAAAATTAGAACAATAATTGGATAGTTAATAACATTAAGGAATTACTGTTAATTTTTCTTAGGTATTATAACAGTATGGTGGCTACTAAAATATTTACAGATGAAATTATGTGGTATCTAGATTTTCTTCGAAACACTATAGATGACATGTTCTTCTGGTGAGAGTGGCGGATTACGTAGCGCCTGGTAAAACAGAGCTCAAGGCCATGAGCAGGTACACCAACCAGCCCAGTGAACCCGGCTGTCTTCTGCCATCTGACAGTGATGTTGTTGGCCATGGGCATGTTCTTCCCGGCCAGCTTCTTCGTTTATGAGGTCACCTACACCAAGGACACTCAGAACATCTACAAAGAGCTCCTCATCTTCTTGGTGGCCTCACTCTTCATGGGCTTTGGGGATCTCTTCCTGTTGCTCTGGGTCAGCATCTACATATGAACTCCCAAAAGTTCCAACCGGGCAGCTTCACTGCATCCCTGCTTTTGTAAATTAAAATTTGTTATTTATTTTTTACTATTGCTGGAAGTATCCCACCTGCTACTCAGCTGGAAGTATCCACCTGAGGCGGATGTGTGAAAAAAAAACCAAACTATAGATAAGGGGAATGTTGGCAGAAGAGTAGATTCAGCAACAAAAACGGCCAAGAATGTGTAACTGTTAAAGCTAGGCAATGGACACATGGAGGTCCATTATTCTTTTCTATCTACTTTTGTGTTTACTTTTTTCTATAATAAAAGGTATTTTTAAAAAAGAATGTATCCTTTATCTCTAAAATAAATAAAATCATATTTTTCTTGTGTTTAATACACGTGCTATCCTCGCTTTATAAGATACATGTATTCTTATTCTGCAACCTCAAAAGTCATCGGAAATATAGCTCTGAAAAATCCACATTAGACTATAACTTGATATTCCTTTATTTTGTTCTTATATTGTATATCACATGTAATGCCCATTATTTGTTGTTTAATTGCACTGTGACCTCAGATTATAAATTCTTGGATCAAAGCAAATACCACAGGAGTATCTTAACATAATGCACATGTAATTAGGAGGCAAATGCTTTCTTCTGAAAGTCAACATTTAAATTTCTTATTAACATTTTAATTTTTCAGCGGCTCTACACTCACCCATTCTATGCCATATTTTTTGTTTTTAAATACAACTGACCAACATGATTATTTGTATCTTGCAAGGCAAAGTGCTTTGCTTAGTGGTAAGCCAAAGGGTTAAGTAGACATGTTTATTTTATTACAAAACACAAGAAATTGGTAGTTAACACTAAAACGGGAGGACAAACTTTACTAAAGTTTAAATGTGCTGTGCACATATGAAGATGTTACTAGATCTACCATCCATTAAACAAGAAATTGAAGGCTTTTTTCCCCAATCTTTACAAGGATGAATTTATGTTTAGGAGCCAGATATTCTATCTCTAATCTTCACTTGATGGGTCAATGGCATAATTTTCAAGACAGCATAATTGTGTTAATAGTGGAAGATGCTACCATGATACAAATGGAAAGTCAAAACAAAAATCTAGTTAGATGTAAGTTCTAACCAACAATGACAACCAGCCATATATAATTCAATACATGTAAGTCATCTATATATTTGTGTTAAGTTTCTCAGCTTCTCTTCTTAAAGCTTCACTACCAATCTATGGTGAAAATAAGGAGGAGTGTATTCATGAGGCAATAGGGAGAGGGTAGTAGAGTTATAAGAAAACACATTCTGTCTCCATAGGAAAACTCATTCAGTATTCTAGTTAAGCAACTTTAAAACATTTGTTTCTTCTGAATTCATAAGAATTACATACACGTTTTCAGAAAAATTAGAAACTATAGCAAACATTTTATAAAGAAAAGAAAAAACATTCAATTTTACCATCTAGAGAAAATGACTGTCAACATAATGGCACATTTCTTTTCAGTCCTTTTTTTTTTATTGATTTGCAGTTTTGAGTATATTTCATAAACTTGAATTCTCCATATATAAGTTTAAAACTTTTTTTTCCATTACACGTCTTTAAGTTATTAAAACTTGGTTCCAAAAAATTAAAATTAAAACTTAAAAAGGAGAAAGCATAAAGAAAGACAAAGCAAAAAACAAGCAAAAAAAAAAAAAAAAAGTAAAAACAACAAAAAAAAACAATAAACTTGGTTCCAAAATAATTTTTGGGATTCTGATTAAGTCTACACTGAATGTATAGATTTAGAGAGAAATTTTATCTTCAAAACCCCGAATCTTCCAATTTAGGAACAAAATATGTCACTTCTACATGTATTGAAGACTTCTGGAGTTCTGTATACCTCTTTTTGGATTTACACCGTGGCATGTTTTCTGTTATTTTGAGTAAGATATATTCTTTCCTATATTGCATATAAAAAAATTATTACATTGTTATTCACAAATGTTTAATTATCCCCCTTACTGGATTATCTTATTGCTATAGTATTTCAGTTGATTTTGCTGGCTTTTTCTTTATTCAGACTGCACTGGTTAGCACTTCAAGAATGTTGAATATGTAGTATACAGTTCCAGAAATAAGTCTGAAAAGTCTTTTAAAAAATTTAATGAAGCAGCAAGAGAAAAGCAGTTAGTTACTTACAAGGGAGCCCCTATAAAACTGTCAGCTGATTTCTCAACAGAAACTTTGCAGGCAAGAAGGGAGTGTCAGAAAATATTTCAAGTGATGAAAACGATATACAACCAAGATTGCTCTACCCAGCAATGCTGTCATTTAGAATTGAAGGACAGATAAGGAGCTTCCCAGACAAGAAAAGTTGAAGGAGTTCATCACCACCAAATGAGTATTACAAGGAATCTTAGAGGAACTTCTTTAAGATGGGAGGTGGGTTAAGGACAGATGAAAGCGGAAGGGATTAAGAAGTACAAATTCGTTGTTATACAGTAGTAATGACTAGGTATGGTGCCAGATAGGTACTAGATCTACCAGGGTGATAGACGGGAATGGGGCTGGGGGCAGGGTGAAAAAGGTGAAGGCATTAAGAAATACAAATTGAGAGTTAATACAGTATGGGGAATGTAATCAACAATGCTGTAAATATCACATGAGGTGCCAAACGGGCACTGGACTTATCAGGGGGATCACGTCATAGACTGTGTAGATGCCTGACCAATGTGCTTTACACCCAAAACTGAAGTAGAATAATATTGAATGTCAACTATAACTAAATATGTAGGTATATATAATCATGGGATGTGGAGTACAACATAGGGAAGATAGTCAATGATACTTTAACAGCTATATAAGATGTCAGGGGGGTAGTAGCTTGGGGTGGGTTATCACTTTATGAGGGGTTTAAATGTCTAACTATTACATTGCTTTGTCCACCTGAAATAAAAAAATAAATTTAAAAAAAATTTAATGATACTGATAATAGAAGATATCTTATTATAGTCCTGATTTTAATCAGAATGCTTTAAGTGCTTTACCACTAAGTATTTTTGTTTAGGTATGTGTATTACCGTTTGATTAGGTATATGTTTATAATGTCAATGTGTATTCCTTATTAAAAGTTTAGTGGAAGAGATGTTAGATTTTTATATTGTGATGATAGTGAATGATATGAACAGATTTGCATTTGCTATTATTTTATCTAGAATTTTTGTCTCATAACACACAAAGGAGGTTTTTTAGAGACTTTCTTTTTGTTGCTCTCTTAGGTATTACCTAAGGTATTAGTGTTATGTTGACTTTTTAATTTTTTTTAATTGAAAAGAATTAGGTTGGTCTGGAACAAGTTCAACGTCAGTAGTATCAACTATTCTTTATACCCAGGGAAGTATCTGAAGTTGGTGGGAGTTTTTGTTTGTCCGCTGAGAAAGGAGGCAGATGGACAAAGGGAGAAGTATAATTTCTCAATTCGTCTCATGTTTTTTAGACTACTAACTTCTCTCTTGATCATCTGTATTTTCCTAGAAACATAACTTAAGTAATATTTTCAGACTGATTAGCATAGAATCATGCAAGCTATTCTACATCTAAAGAAGCTATTCTACAATTTAAAAAGCTATTTTTCCCTTTCCATTTTATCTATGGTTATTTCTTCTTTCTCATTCCTAATTTTGTACATTTTCTGTCATGTTTCTTCATTTGGCTAGTTAGCGGATTAACTATTTAATTAGCTGAATTATTTTTCTTTTTAAACAACCACTTGGACTTCTCATTCATACTGACAAATATTCTAGAATATCTTAGTACAACTTTGTGTCTCAAATACTCTTAAAATTTTAATTTTACTTCTTTTATATATCAAAATAACACATGGTCATAAAAAACCCAAGTATTAAAAAAATTGAGGCTATATAAAGTAAAAAGTGACTGCAATCAATCCTACCCCTTGACTACACACCATCAAAATTTTGTTCCTCTAGATTCTTTTTCTTAATGCATACACAAATGTACGCACACACCGCCCCCACTTAAAAGTTAAAGAAAAAGAACAAACAGGATTATGCTATTCATATTACTTTGTAAACAAGCTTTTTATTCTTCCTACCTGGTGTGCTCTGGCATCTCTATCCCAGTGCATATAACATACTCATTTATAACTACAGTATGATATTCCATTCCTGATTAGCATATAGTTGTTTCCAATTTTTGCCATCATAAACAACACTGTACTGAACATCCCTGAATAGAATATTCTGCACACTCAAGAAGCATTCCTGTAAAGAAAAAAATCTTTAAATGGATTTGTGGCCTAAGGGGTATGAGTGATTTGAATCTTTAAACACTGGCAATCTGGTTATGTGAAGACGGATGTTATTTTTTAAACTTTTTTATTGAAGTATAACATATACAGAGTGCACAATTCATATTTAAAATGCCAAGCTCAACAAATTTTCACAAAGTGAATACACATAGGTAACCAACATCCAAATATTATCAGAATCTCAGACTCTCCCTTCATGTCCCTGCACAGTCACTATCCTCCAAGGGTAACCTCTCCTGACTTCCAACACTTTTGATTAACTTTGCCTGTTTTTGAACTTTATATAAAGGGAACCATACATTATACAGCCAAGGTTTCCAAACTGTGCCACGGTGCCCTGGGGCACAGCAAGATATTTTAAATTTGAGAGAAACAATGTTCAACACCTGTTACACCATACCAACTACCAAACTGCAACATTCCTTTCAATGACTCTTATCTTTGTGAAACTGCATTTTCAGTAGTTGCTATGATAAAAAGCAATGTGCAAAATCAATATGGAACAGAAGATGAAGGTAGTAGTGTCCAATCTGATTCCAAGACTTGAAAAAGCTGTAATGTATCCAATAAACATACACATCCCATTAGTAAGTAATTGTGGTTATTTAAGAATGAAGAAAAAAAAACGCTATTTTTTCTTTTTTGCATTATTTTTTAATGGCTCTTATGTTGTTAGGACATGAGTATTATTAAGTTGTTTGTATCTAACTACTTAATAAACAGAACTGCTAGGTATTTCTTTTGGCTCAGATGTGCCATGAACCAAGTGCTGCGAAGGGATAAAGTTTGGGAGCCTGTCTGGTATATACTCCAGTGATTGGTTTCTTTCACTCAATATCATTTCTTGAAATTCATCCATATTGTTCCAAACTGGTGCAGTTCATCCATCTTCACTGTATGATATTCCACTACATATCTATTCCACAATTTATTTTATTTCTCCTATTGATAGGCATTTGGACACTTTCTGCTTTCTGGTTATTATGAATAACGTTGCTATGAACATTCTTAAGTGTATATATTTTGGAATGGAATTACTGGGTTATAGGGTATGCATATGTTCAGTTTTAGTAGATAATGCTAGTTTTCCAAAATGGTATATCAATTTACATTCCTACTAAAAGTGTATGAGCTTTGATTGTTTCATGTCCTTACCAAGACTTTTTTCTTTTTCATTTAGTCATTCTCAGGAATGTACTGTAGGACAACAATTTCCCTGAACAAAATGAGGCTAAGCCCCTTTCCGAATATTTGATTGGTCCTTTGAATATCCTCTTTTTAAATGCCTATAAGTTCTTTCCCTGTTTTAAAAAAAAGGGAAGGGGGTTTATTTTCTGCATTTCTAGGTTTTTAGATGCAGGATGAGTCCTTTGCCAGGTATGCCCTGTAAATGTCTTCTCCAATTCTATGGCTTGGCTTTTCACTTTCTTAATGGAATCTGTTGGTGAACAGACGTTCTTAAAATTAATATAGTCAAATTCATCAAATTACTTTATATTTAGCCCATTTTATAGCCTATTTAACATATCTTTGCGAGCATAGTAATAACTTTTTTCCCTAAAAAACTGTTTTTTCAGTTAGATCAGCAATTCAGCCAAAACAATTACTGTGTACAGTGTAAGGTACACTATATGGAATCCTCCTATATGGATACCTAATTGACCAACACCATTTATTTGATTTTCCTTTCCCCACTCTACGGCTGTTGTCACTTTTATCATAAATCAGGTGACAGTATATGTGTCAGTATGGTTCTGGACTGTTTTGTTCCATTGGTCTATTTGTCATACATGTGCCTTGCCAATATCATATTATCTTAATTCTTACAGCTTGATATTTGGTGGTGTAAGTCATCCAGAGTTTCATGATTGCTTTGGCTTGATACTGCATTTTAATTTGCTTTTCTGTTGAGCATCTTTTGATATTTATTAGCCATTCATATTTTCCTCTTCTATGTGCTGACTGTTCAGGTCTTCTGGAAATAAGTTGGTTATCCTTTACATACTCATTAGTATTAGATCTTTCTGTATTAGGAAATCCACCCCTTATCTGTCGAATGTTGTCATTTGCACAGTCTTTTTAAAAAAATGTGCTTACAATTTCCCCCCCCATTTTTTATGTACTCAAAGAATCTATTTCTTTTTTTCCTCCTGGGTTTTGGTTTCATGCTTAGAAAAGTCTCCTCTATGCCAAGATGGCATTCCAGTGTTGGCAAGATCAGTAACAGGACTCCACATTTTACTACCTTATTTATTTTTGTTTGGCATTTTTTTAATTTGTAAATTATCTTAAAAATAATTTCTTTAAAGAAATTTCAGTCATTTCCCACTGTAATATACTGACCCAATAATTTACTCTGATACTTTTATGATTTCATTTGCCATATTTAATAATCACCTGGAATTCATTTTGGTATACGGTGTGAAGTAGAGGTCTAACTTTTCCCCCAAATAGTCAGTTGCCCAGGGTATTTTTGGATGTTTCCCCCATTTATTTAAAATACAGCGCTGTCTCAACTTTATCATACGCTAAATTCTTAATTATGCTTTGGTTTCTATCTAGGCTGTCTACTTTGTTCTATAAATCAATTCCTTTCTCTGCTGTTCTTGTGCCAGTGCCACACTATTGTAAAATATGTTGCTTTCTAATAAAATTGACTGTCTTTAATGCTCATCTCTCGTAAGTATTGTGCATCTTTAAAATTTCCTTGGCTCATTAACTCTCACGTAATTAATTCCTCCAGATGAACTTCATATTTAATCAGTTTTCTATAGCCAATAAAATTCTGACAGTCTAATTCAAATTGTGATAAATGCACAGTTTAAACTGTGATGAGTTGACATATTTATAACATTACCTTCCCATGAAGATACATTGGCTGGCTATTTATGTTCTTTATAACGTCCCTCCTCCACAAAGTTTTTATTCTCAATTTATTAATCCTAAGGGCTCTTTATATGAAAATATTAACTCTTTAGCTGTCAAATATGTTGCAATAATTTTTGTCAATTTACCAGCCAATTTTAAACGATTATCAGAATATTAATTGAGGCTGTATGTAGCTACACAACAGAAATATACACAGAAAAAAAAATTAAATTCTAATGCTAAAAAAAAAAATTCTAATGCTAAATCAGGCATGAATTTCTATGGTTTACAGCATGAGACTTACAATAATAGTAATAATAATAACAATAAATCATTAAGTCTGAAAACAATAGAACATATTACTGAAAATTCATCCAGGCAAAACTTTATGGCAAATTTTGTAATTGTAACAGGACACAAAATAGATCATTCAGCAGTTAAAATGAAAAGATCACACACTTCATTCTTTAAAAAACTCAGCCCTTCCCTCTATTTTCTTTCACTTGGTATACAATTTTACAATTCCTTCTATTCATATTATTCACGTCTATACCTAAATGGTTGAGTGACTTGGATAAAAACCATTCAGATTCAAAGATATCTGTAGGGTATTGATTTTTATTGAACCATCTATACCAGCTGTCAACTATTTTTTTTTTTAACCTATTTTTAGTGAACTTCCCTTCCCATATACATCTGTGGCCATTTCCAACTTCAGTTCAGCCTTCATACATAAAAGCCACTACTAAAAAAAAACAACAACAAAACCACTACTACCACCCCTTACTATTAACACATACATGATCTCTTTATTAATGACAACCAGTCTTTGCAAATTTACCTATGTTTATATTTAAGTCCTTAACTCTTTCCATCTGATCTTAGAGGAAGAAGTATTCTTTCTCCAACTCTAATTTAAGACTGATACCTTACTTTACGCATGGTGAAGGAAGAGGCAAGACTCATTAATTAATGCTCCTGCTCAGGGACTTTGCTCCATAATTTATTTCCCACCTCACCTGTATATTCAATCTCTCTGTTTTAGTTTCTGCCATTCAGCCAACAAATGTATTCTAATATAGTCCATTCTTTTAAAAAAAAGAAGTCTGTTCATATTTTATCCTTTGTACACATCAACACCTCTCCCTCCCCTTCTTAGGGAGCAGTCAGCATACCTACTTCTTCACCTCCCATTCATTCCATAATCTCATCTCCTAAGGCGTCATGACCATGAAGGTACCTTCACCTGAAGCTACTGACAAAAATTAACATAGTGACACTGGGCTACACCAATCAAGAGGGATGGGAGAATTTTTGATTCCACAAATAGTATAATTTTTTATACGACTACGCCTATTGATAGAACTAGGGACTGATGGAGGGATGAGTTTCTCCTTGGCTCTAAATTGGAGAAAACTGTAAACAGTAAGCCCCTTAAATTTTTCAAATTGGGCATGGGACGATCATCTTACATTTATATGTATTATTGACTTTCACTCTACTTCTATAAAAGTTAATCAAAAATTAGTTCTATAACGTCTTTCATCAAAATAATCAACTACCTCAAAATGCAAAATCATTCCAAGCAAGAAAGCAAGGTCCATAGGAACTAAACAAATACCAGGAATAGGACCCTAACTAAATTACTTAATTTTCTCACCTCACATAGGGTTATACCCTACTAACCCTAGTTTAATTGTGAGGATTAAACAAGCTAACGTGTAAAAACACTTAACACAGTTCCAGGCACATGTTAAATATACCTTCTTTCATCTTAGCACAGTGCCATACTTCCAACAGACTTACAACTATTAAGGAGTAAAACTGTACCGAGAAGAAGCAACATTAAAACTTTGTGAACATTGTGAAACAGAAAATGTGGCAAAAGCACCATTTGTTCATACTCACTAATAATAATCTTCAAATGAAAAGCTTCAATTAGAAGCAAGTTACTAGAAGAGATCCAAGCATTTTGAGGGAATTCAACTACTAATATACTCTGATTAAATTTCCAATGACTTTCTCTAAAAAGAGGAATATACTACATAGGATTTAATAAAATAAACAGAGTTATCACACACACAAAGTTGCAGTTTCCCAGATTGAGAAAGACAACTCTAATATTTCCTTAGATACACACAAAAGTCAATGTATCAAAGGGATTTGGAAAGAAGGGAAGTTTTTCTCTAACACCCCCCCACACACCCCATAATAATATGAATGACCAAAATGAATCTTCTCCAAATATTTAGGGGGGAAACATTTTAATTTTTAGAATTGGTGTAAAGCAGCTGGATTTAGTAGAATGCAGAAAAAAAAAATTATTCTGGAGTGGAGAAAGTGGGCAATCTTCCCAATAAAACAACTGCCATAAAACACCATACATATCTAAGAACATACACATCTGTTAAAAATCAGTTTACACTGTTCCGGCCAATTTACAAATCAAGAGGAAATATTTAAGATCTAAAAAATAAATCATAGTCTATTTCTGGTCAATTTTTGTATGGGTGGCTACTGGAGAATAGGCGTTATCCACACCAATTCAAGGCAAGGAGAACTGAATAATAAATCCACTGTTCACATTCAAACGTGGGGGGAGAGGAAAAGGGAGGCTCCAAGTCCATAAAGTTCTCCTCCCTCTCTAAACACTGCAAAAATTGTCCACGTCTAAAGACTCTTACCCTTGAAACTCCTTGGAGAGTGATTTACAGATTTTTTTGTTCAGATTTTTGAGGGGGAGTGATTTAGGAATGCTGCAAGATTGCAACTTTCAAATACATGAACATAATTTTAAATTCTAAAGTATTTTCTTCTTTCAGGAAAGATTTCCCCCCTTCCTTTCAACTTGATTATCACCACTCCAATATTAATAAAATCCCCAAGTCAACTCCAATTATAAGCGAAAACCAAAGCTTTAAAGAATATGCGAGTAAGGCACACGATTGTTTCCAACAATTCCTCAACTCCCTCCCGATTAGGATGAGAAAAGAGAAACCAAGGAACATGAAGCAGGAAAAAATACTTGGGAAGGAGGGCGGCGAGAGGAGAAAGTAGGAAGGGGGCGGGAGGGCGGGGGGAGCAGAGCAGAAAGTCCAGCTGATGCTGACCCTTAATTGGAAAGAGAGGACAGAAAATATCCCGAAGACACAGGCTAGAAGGGAAGGACTGAGTGGGACAAGGGCGCAATAGAGGAAGTCCACGCAAGGCCTACCCAAGGGGGCACAGTATAGGAGGGAACACCGGGAAAGACTCATTAGAAAGAAATACCAATCAAGGCCCAAGAGCTTAAGAGAGAGGATATGGAGATAGGGTATTTCTATACTGGCAACCCCGAGACCGTACCAGATTATCTCGGGAGGCAATCCTGCTACGAGGGGTAAAGGGTTAACCGCGGGGGGTTCGCAGACGTGGAAGGGGGTGCGGCCCCATGGGTTGCGGCAGGAGAGCGGAGAGCAGGCCCCCAGTCCATACCTTGTAATAAACATCGAACTGGATGTTCTCGGGCAAGGAGCGGATGTCTCTGCGGGAGCGAATGTAGTTGTCCACGACAGCGGAGATGGCGGTGTTGTAGAGAGTCTCTGGGATCCACTCTAGTTCCACGGCCGCCATCTTCCTTCCCTCCTCCTCCGCCTCCTCCGCCTCCTCCTCCCGAAGGCCCCCGCCTCCCTCCGTAGCGAACTCCTCTGCGGCCCCGGAGGAATCGGAGGGGCGGCGGCAGCCACGCAGGCACACGGCAGAAGGGCACGGCCGTCCTGGCTCCTCCGGGGCGAGCTGTGGGGCAACCGCAGCAGGCCCGGGTAAAGGGCGGGGTACGGAGCAGAAGACAGCGGGCCGAAGCCTCACATTCCGGGTTTGCGAGAAACCCAGGTTCCGTCCCAGCGCCGATCTCTGCAGGGGCGGGACTGCGTGTGCGGCGTCATGACGTCAGGGCACGCCGACGCGCTGGAGGGAAGGAATGCGGCAGGCGGAAAACTTGGGAAGAGCAGTGATCCCTTCCACAGATAACGTGCTTTCGTAGGGGCCGCAGTTGAGTGGCTAGGGGTAGACTTTTTACACTGGACGATTTATTCCAGGATTTTTACCCGCCCCTTCCGAGTCATTGGGGCGCAACAGTCCCTTCAGTAAATCCTGCCTCGGGAGTTCTTACGCACGGACCCTTTCGAGGCTCAGGTAAAAGTTTGGATCTCTTCTCATAAAAATGCATAATTATGAGTACATTGAAAATTATGCATTCAGGGAATTCACGTTACTCTAGAAACCCTTCCTTAAACTCCGGTCCTTCAGCCAAGTTAAGAACCTTCGGTCCAGGAACTGGGGGTCAGGACGGAAAGGAGAAGTCTCATTGTATGACCATTCGCGCTGAACTTTAAAAATTTTTTTTAACCTAGCAGAATTTGCATTGCTGGGGCTAGAGAGACAACAAGAAAGAACTTGTTTCTTTTTCCAAACAAAATTTACGGGAAAAAGAACAAAAACAAACAAACAAACAAAAACTTGCTTTAGAAGAATTTGGTAGGAAGGTTAGCCTGATTATGGAATTAAAAGTAGTGGTGAGAGAAAAAGGACTAAATAGTAGATGTCATAGGACTTAGTGGAAGAATAGAAATGAAGATTTTAATTTTCTCCCCTAATTCTAATCTGGGCCTCCGGATGGTTGAAAAACTGAGTACTTGTTTCAGCTCCTTTCTTTTTTCAGCCTGAACATCTGCTATTTATGTAACTTAATTTCCCAAGTCTGTGATTTCAAGAACTTTATGCAACATTTTTCAGCTCTAGGAATTTAACAAGGAAGTTATTGGCCATAATTGGTGACACTGAATCTCATAGTCACTCTGTAACAATGTAAAACCTGAAGACAATAATGATGACAATGTTCTGACAATTAGAATTGGAAGTTGTCCTTCCAGTTTACCCCAGTATTTCAATGTTAGATGGTTAAATAATTTGGTAAAAAAACCCACACTTAGTCCTCTTCTCGTCTATGCTAGTTCTTACTCTAATTCATAAACCTAAGAAAGCTGTGGTTGGCCTTAAGGTAAGTTGTTGTCAGACTTAGGAAGTGAAAAAAAAAAAAAAAAGAATGCTCAGTTACATTTTAATTTCAGATAAACAATGATAGTTTTTAAAATATAAATATGTTACATGCAATAGTTTCTCCCACCCATTCTGAGTCACTCAGTTTCTTCAGCAAATCCTGCATCAGGAGTTCTTAGACATAGGCTTTTGAGGCTATTTGAATCCTCTCTCTCTCTCTCTCTCTCTCTCTCTCTCTCTCTCACTCTCACACACACAGAAATGCATGATTATGCATGCAAATATTCATCATTTAACTGAAATTCAAATTTAACTGGGCATCTGTATTTTATCCAGCAACCCTACCCCAAAGGATCTATGAATCCCCTGAAACTGAGTGTACTTGTTCTAGGACATTTTGGCTGAATGAGGACCTGGACTCAGGTTCTATAAACATGTTGTGTCAGACACATGTGATTGCTGGAAGGACCTTAGATGCTGCTGGGCAGAGTTAGACATCCGAAAATATATATAGACAGTGGGGTCTCTGTGGATGGAAGGGCCTCTTGACCCCTTGTTCATTGTTTTGAGGTTGAAAGTTATTAGGATGTGTGTGATGGGCTGGGAGGCCCTGATCAAAGGCAAACAGACTGCCAGAAAGGACAGAGCCCCTGAGAAACAATTCATCATGAGGGGGGAAGGAGTCAGAATTAATGGGTTGGCATCTGTACAAAGTACCAAATGGGAACATTGACTCCAGAACTAGAACCTGTCTGTGGGCTTGGACTCGCAAGAACTGGCTGAACTAGGTTACTGAAACTAGGTTACTTTGGTTGTGGACCATCCTCAACTGAGAGAAGGAAGGTTCTCCCTTGCACCCTAGGAAATGAACAAATACCAACAGAGATGGGATTTGCACGCAATAATTATATAAACACTGGCTTTCATATTTCAGATGACAGCATAGCATCTGAGTTTTTAGTGGGCAGGGCCAGATCATAAAGAGGCTTAAATGTGATGCTAATGGCCTTGGACTTTATCTTGGAGACGATAGGGAATCCTTCAAGGATTGTAAGCAGGGTAGTAAAAGGATCAGATTTGTGTGTCAAGAAAAACAGCAGTAATCTAGTACCAGCAGAGCCAGAAGAAGGTCTAGAAGCATGCACTGTCCTCTACAGAAGGGTAGAATAAGAAAGAGGCCTGCTAAACTGTCATGGCTGCCTATGCATTTTAGTGGACAAGGTCCTTTGTATTTTTTTGTTTTTGTTTTTGTTTTTTAAATTTATTGGGGTGACAATTGTTAGTAAAATTACATAGATTTCAGGTGTACAATTCTGTATTACATCATCTATAAATCCCATTGTGTGTTCACCACCCAGAGTCAATTCTCCTTCCATCACCATATATTTGTACAAGGTCCTTTGTATCACAAAATTCCCCTACAGTTCACCAAATCTCCTTTAAGCCTTGACTACTGGTGGCCTCAAATTTAGCAGGAGGCATTGCACCATACAGAGGTATATGAGGCATGAACCTGGTCCAAAAAGAACTTTGAGAATCCTAATAGGGGATACACATTGTGCCATTTTAAAATTGTAATTTCTCTCTTCGTTGAGGTTATATTGTCCAGTGCTTCTTAGGGTCAAATGGGGTGTTATGTATGGTAATGAAAACAGGAGAGATCAAGGATAGGGGGAGCATCCTAATGGGTAGCAGTCTGGATTAATTTTGGAGACAGAATGCCACGTGTAGGAAGCAGAGTGAATTTAAGACATAATGGACAGTAACTATGAACATGTTCAGGAAACTTTTTAGTTTTCTGCAGATACGTGTAATGATACCGAGGGATGAGAATTGGGCCAGATTTTCTATCTGCATTGTTTCCCCAAGTGACAAGGCTTATTGGTAAAGCCTTGTTCTGTTCTTTGGTGGCTGCGAGTGTCAGGAACCAGTCATTTTGCCTATATGATATGTGGTGCCATAGATGGGCCTTGATGACTCTATTTATGAGGTTCATGTAATTGTTAGTCTGTGGTCGATGGGTGTTGAATATGTGGATTTAGACTTCCTCTTGAATCTGGTTGGATTGTGTCTGCTTCAACAATTAGAGTATGGGAGAAGTGATGCTAGGTCAGAAAAGGCCATGCAGAGTCTACCATGTTCTTTGGAATACTCACTCTTGGATTCCCGGGCCACCATATAAAAAGATGAATTACCCTAAGGCTGCCATACACTCAGAAAGCCCAAGGCACGTAGAGAGGCTATGTGTAAGCACTCTGATCAGCAATTCCAGCTGCGTATAGCCTTTGAATCATTCCAGCCCAGGTACCAGTTGTTTCAGTGAAGAAACCTCCAGTGATTCCAACTCCAAGACATTTGAGTCACCTTCACTCCAGTGTTCCCAGATGAGAGCCCAAGCATCATGATGCTGAGACATGCATTCCTAGTCTGCTCTATCTGAATTCCTGACCCACATAATAAATAATAAATAGCATAATAAAATGGTTGTTCATTTACGTCATTAAGGTTGCAGTGCTTTGTTAGGCCACAATAGATCACTGAAATACCCCATTCCAATCCCCTAAAGTTTCCATGCATCCATCACTTTAGACTCCATTTTGAACCTATTCCTTCTCTGGACTACATATTACTAAGCATATGGATTCATTTATGAAAATGATACAATTCATAATCTGTACTGGACATTTTTCTTAACTTTCTGACAATGGCTCTGCTACACTATAAAAGTGAACTTCTAACCTTAGAGTATCAGAATGGAGACAATGATTACTGTCCTAAATTGGAAGTCTTTTTCAGAGCCAAGTCTAAATCCACATATTCAACACCCATTGACCACAGACTAACAATTACATGGACCTCATAAATAGAGTCATCAAGGCACATCTATGGCACCACATATCATATAGGCAAAATGACTGGGTCCTGTAACTCGCAGCCACCAAAGAACAGAACAAGGCTTTGCCAACAAGCCTGGTCACTTGGGGAAACAATGCAGATAGAAAATCTGGCCCAATTCTATCCCTCGGTATCATTACGTGTATCTGCAGAAAACTAAAAAGTTTCCTGAACATGTTCATAGTTACTGTCCATCGTGTCTTGGCCCCTTTAAATTCACTCTGCTTCCTACACGTGGCATTCTGTCTCCAAAATTAATCCAGACTGCTACCCATTAGGATGCTCCCCCTATCCTTGATCTCTCCTGTTTTCATTACCATACATAACACCCCATTTGACCCTAAGAAGCACTGGACAATATAACCTATCATTTACCAGTCCTTGTTTTGAGCAAATGCACTTGGAACCTGTCCTGCACAGTCTGCCTACTTACCCTGGCAATCAAAGTAGAGAATCAGCAAAGAAAGTCTTGACTGGTTTTGTGTATGTACTGCTAATCTAATGCCCAATGTATGGAATAGAAGTATAAGGGTTATTCTCGGAAAGACAGAAAGTAATCATTTATAACAATACATGTGAAAACTGTGATAACGTTTGCACAAGATATTATGGGAGTGCTGAGGACGGGATAATGAGTTGATTTTGGAGATAACAATGCTACAACAGTTCCAATATAGGTCAATTCTCAAAGTATTTTTAGTTGCAACGAAGTTCATAGGAAAATAACACGAATAGATTTACTTGAACAATTGTAAGTGGATTGGTTCATTTCACCTTGACACGACACCTCCAACTTCTGGGAAATTTCCTGATGATTAGCATGTAAAAAATACATGAAAAATTGTGAGACAAAGTTGTGGTTCTTTATTTGTGACAGTGAAAAGTTATGACTTTTTCAATGATATAGAAAGTAGGGGGCGGCCGGATGGCTCAGTTGGTTAGAGCTTGTACTCCTAACAACAAGGTTGCCAGTTCAGTTCCCACATGGGATGGTGGGCTGCACCCCCTGCAACTAAAGATTGGCAGCTGGACTTGGAGCTGAGTTGCACCTTCTATAATTAGATTGAAGGACAACTACTTGGAGCTGATGGGCCCTGGAGAAATACACTGTTCCCCAAGAAATTTATTAAAAAAAAAAAAAAAAAGTAGGGACAAGGTAAACTATATACAAAGTGATACAGTCATATAATAATAATTCTTGAGCCATTAGATAAAGATGCAATTATCCTAAGTGGATCAAGTCCACCTCTAACTCCCCACCAAACATTTTAGTTAAGACATGCAAATGACACAGATTTTTAATTTAGAAGACAAAATTTATGGCAAAGCCATTTACTGAGCTTAACAACATACTGAGGAGTTTGCGTCCAGTTTTGGATTTTTTAAGAATAATGTATCTATCAGATAAACAGGGAGACTTGGGAAAGGTTTCAAAAATGGGAAAAAACTTGATAATTGTTGATGATAGTTGAAGACGAGAGTATATCACAAGAGAGAAAGAATGTGTAATTTAAGAGAAAAAGTTAAGAGATCACATTATAATCTGCCCTGTAACATCTCTTATGATGTCTTATTTATAATTTAATTACATTATATGTGGGTGCCTTATCTCCCCAATGGGCCTATAAGTATCTTGCAGACTGGATAAATAAATATTGTGCGTTTCAGATACCAAACCTAGTGCAGACATAGAGCAAGCATTCAGCAATTGGATTAATAAATGAATGGGCTGTCCTACCTCTCTTTGGGAGGAAAAACATACACAGTTTGGTACATAGCGAAATATTTACTTCCTTTAAACAAATTTTCAAAAACATACACTTTGAAATAGTTTTTCCTTTTTAAAAAATTGTGGTAAAATATACATACCATAAAATTTACTATTTTCACTATTTTTAATGTCTAATTCATTGGCATTAAGTACATTAACAATGTTGTGCAACCATCACCACTATCCATTTCCAGAACTTTTTCATCATCCCAAACAGAAACTCTGTACCCATTAAACAATAATTCCCCATTGCCCCCCTCTTCCCAGCCCCTGGTAACCTCTAATGAGTTTGCCTTGTTCTACTAGGTACCTCATATAAGTGGAATTATACATTTGTCCTTTTGGGTCTGGCTTTTTTCATTTGGCATGTTTTCTTTCTTTTTTATTTTATTTTATTTCTGAAAGAAAGGGTTTATTGAGTCATATGCTAACCAGAAAAAGGACCAGGTCCTGGGCATGCAGTCTGAACCACCAGCAGCAGGGCTAGTTGGGGAAGGCAACATGTTCCATTTAGCATACGTTTTCAAGGTTCATCCATGTTGTATCATGCATCAGAATTTCATTCCTTTTTAAGCCTGAGTAATAGTCTATTGTATGTGTGTATAGACCACATTTGTTTATTCATTCATCTGCCCGTGGCCATTTGGGTTGTTTCTACATTTTGGCTATTGTGAATAACGCTGCTATGAACATAGGTATACAAACATCTGTTTGAGTCCCTGTTTCCAATTCTTTGGGTATATACCTAGGAGTAGAATTGCTGGATCATAAGGTAATTATACATTTAACTTTCTGAGGAGCTGCAAAACCGTTTTCCATAGCAGCTATACCATTTTATATTCCTACCAACAATGCACAAGAGTTCCAATTCCTCCACATCTTCACCAACACTTATGCCCCCCCCCTTTTTTAATAATATCCTGATGAGTGTGAAGTGGTATTAAAATATTTTTGTGTTTCACAAAAATTCACATTAGAGTGATGAGGTAGCCCAATAGAAGAGAAAATATATTAAAATACATAGTGGAAGACACTAAAGCTATGTTGGAAAAAATTTCTGGGAATATATATTAACAGCCTTAAAAATATGCTAATTCCAACTTAACTTATAGAAGTTTCCTCACACATTCAAATAGACATATGTATAAGGATGTTTATACTTCTTGTTTATGTGGTAAGGCATCAGTTTTAAAATATGAACAACAGCCCTTCCCCCCCATAAAGGCAGCAGATAAAATGGTTCTATGCCCATTTGTTTTAAGTGAGAGAACGCAGAAGAGAAAACAAGGAGCCTTTTCTTTGCTTTTGCATTTCAAAAACTTTCCCTGAGGGAAACAGAAAGAACTCTTATGCATAGACAATACAGTAGATTTAATGAATAGAGCTTCCCCATCCCTTACACCAGCCAGTGTCCCTGGAAAGGAGAAAGGAAGAAGGGGGAGAACCCAAAGTAAAAGTACAGTAAGGTGATTATAGAGGAAGAGCCTTATACACCCTGTCCCCTCACCCCAACCACAACACACCTGCGTGGTTCATAGAGGGACCATGGGACTTCTTGGGAGATGGAAATGTACACCTTGATTGGGGGCTTATAATGTAGAAGAAAAAGATATAACAACAATTATATAAAGTACATGAGGACAGATAAACGTATTTGTAAATTTTTATTTGCTCTAAACTTATTTCACTGTGAAGCAGGAAGTGTCAGATAAGTAAGGATAAGGGTTAAGTGGAAAGTGGGAACTGTGAAGAAATACAGTATTGATTCTAAATAGACTCTGATAAGTTAACAATACATATTATTAGCCTTAGAGAAAACACTGAAAAAAATAAAAAGAGGTATAATAAGAAGCTAATAGGAAATGAAATACTAAAAATATTAGATTATTATTCAATTTACGTGAAATTATAAAACAGACAAAACTAATCAATAATACTGTATTTTATTGTGTATAATCATATTATATATTTTGTTCTTATTCTTGCTATTTTGACCCTTGCATTCTATGTGTTTTGCTTTCTTATTTTTTAGTAATTTTGAAGTCCTACATCAGAAGTTGCAAATTAGTAGCTTATATTCACCCACAGATGTGGATGGGGTTTTTTGTTTGGTTGGTTTTTTTTTTGCGTCATAGGGTATTTAAATTTTTTTTGAGCTGACGTTTTAAAATCTGGATGTTTCACATAGAGATTCAGATATCTATCTAGCCACACTTGAAAGATCAGAACGTTGGGCTGGCCCAGTGGTTGGCGCTCCGTGCTCCTAACTCCGAAGGCTGCTGGTTCGATTCCCACATGGGCTAGTGGGCTCTCAACCACAAGGTTGCCAGTTCAATTCCTCGACTCCCGCAAGGGATGGTGGGCTGCGCCCCCTGCAACTAATAATGGCAATTGGACCTGGAGCTGAGCTGCACCCTCCACAACTAAGACTGAAAGAACAACAACTTGACTTGGAAAAAAGTCCTGGAAGTACACACTGTTCCCCAATAAAGTCCTGTTCCCCTTCCCCAATAAGAAAAGAAAAAAAAAAAAAGTCAATTGCTTAAAAAAAAAATAAAAAATCAGAACGTCTATAATATAGGGCCCCTGATCTCACATGGAAACAATTACCTGGAACCAAATGGTAGTTGAACCCCCCTCGAGGAAGTATGTGCCCTGTGGTTCACCACAGTCCCCATCATTTTGTGTTCTTTCTCTAAAGAAGAGTGAATTTCAATTTATGTTTATAATCTTTGATTGTACTATTGTTTTCTTATGGTAGAATATGCCTCTGTTCTCATGGCATTCTCACTTTGATTAAAGACCTAAATGGGCCATTGTTACAGACTGAATTTTGTTTCCTCCCCCAAATTCATATGTTGAAGTCCTAACCCCCAGTGGGATGGTATTAGGAGATGGGACATTTTAGGAGATAATTTGGGTTAGATGAATTCATGATGGCAGGGCTCTCATGATGGGATTAGTGCCCTTGTAAGAAGAGACACCAAAAGGCTTGCTATCTCTCTGCTATATGAGGGCACAGCAAGAAGGCAGCCATCTTCAAGCCAGGGAGACAGCCCTCACCAGAACCCAATTATGCTGGCACCCTGATTTCAGACTTCCAGTCTCCAGAACCATGAGAAAACAAATTTCTGTTGTTTAAGCTAAGACCCATGTTATTGTGTTGGAGTAGCCTGAGCTGACTAACACAGCCATGTTTCGAGAAAAAAAAAAGTAAATGCCCACTTCTACATTACCTCTCTCTGGCCCCTGTGGACATTTGGGTTTGCGATTTCTGTTTAAATCCTTTTTCTTTCACCTGTCATTACCCATACGTTGTTAATAATTAAAATATGAATCAACATTTTTTATGACCATCAACATACATTATCTATCATTTTGCTCCCCTACAGAGAATACTTTTAGCAAGATTTTATTCTCCCCTGCCTTATATTCCACTTGGACTTTTATTGTGATTCAGTTCAAGAGTGTTATTAACTTTTCTTATTTTTGACTCTTCTATTTTAAGAATCTCTTCTGAAGAATTGCATAAAACTTCAGAATCACGTTATCAACAATTATTTATTCTTAATTGTATGCTTTGTTGGTTTCTTTGGTCATCACTGTTTCTTATACATCATGTTTCCCTTTTTTTGGAGCTTTTTATTGTGATTTATTTTTTATTTTGTTACACTACTTCTTTGAGGAAAAAACAAATCTCTGTTGATAGTTGGTTTGCATTCCCTGGAACTTGTGTCAGTCACTGGGTTGTTCAGTTTCCTCTGAGTTAGGCCTCCCACTGCAAGACTGCAACCTTCAGCTGGCAGGCGTGATGAGTGCACAGGGAACAGGCCTGCAAGCTAAGTCCCTCCCAGAGCAAGAAAGCTAAGGTGGTGGAAGCTTAAGGGATTTCACTGATGTCCTTTGGCTGTTGTGCAGAGCCTTTTAAAAAAATTCTTAGGATCAAATACATGGTGATGGAAGGAGAACTGACTGGGTGGTGAACACACAATGGGATTTATAGATGATGTAATACAGAATTGTACACCTGAAATCTATGTAATTTTACTAACAATTGTCACCCCAATAAATTTTTAAAAAAAATCTTAATTCTTCTCTCTTTCTCTGTTTGTTGTGGTTGTCTAAAATTAGTAGCATCTCAAGCCAGCTAATCTCTCTGACTGTCATAGTAAACCACCACCTCAGAGAGAGCCAGGTATAGCAGTCTAGAATCATGACCCTTTTCCCTTAAAAGGGTAAACTCTCCTCCATTGTCACTTTGTACCTACTGTTGCATATGAGAAAACATGGAAAGTTTCATTTTATCTTTGGAATATAGAAAAGTCACCAGGATTCCCTTGGAATCATCTTTGATTCTGTTCTGTTTCACACCCCACATCCTACCCCACAGGAAATTTTGTTGGTTCTATCTTCACAATATATGTAGAATCTGATCATTTCTCACCATGTCTATTGCTACCATCCTGGTCTAAGCCATTATCATTTCTCATCTAAATGACTGAGATAGCATCTTAAAATGGTTTCACTACGTTCACCCTTGTCACTCCTCTACTCAGAACCCTGCAATGGCTCCCATCTCATTCAAGTAAAAACAAAAATCTGTACAGTTGCCAACAAGACCATATGACTTGAAGTTTCCCCAACCCCACCTCATGTTACTGACCTGATCTCATAGTGTTTCCTTCCTCACTCTATTCATGTCCTATCCCAAACCATAGGACGTGAGTTTCCAGATGGAAGGGGCCAATCAAATGCCTAGCAAAATGGATGAAAATGGACTCCCACCAAGGTTCATCATTGTGAAATTTCAGCACACCAAGGACAAAGAATAAATACTTTCCAGAGGTCACCTCGCTCTTCTGTTCTCTCTGTTTGGAACACTCTTCTCACAGATAACTTCACTATTAACCTTTTCACCTTCTTCAAGTCTTTGCTCAAATAATACCTATCAAATGATGCCTTCCCCGATCACCCTAAATAATGTTGTACTAGTTCTCCTTTCTCTGCTTTATTTTTCCCCATAGCACTTACCATCTTCTAACATACCACATAGACTAATAATTATGATGTTTATTGTTTATTGCCTGTTGCTGAAATGTAAGTTCTACAAGAGTAGGGGTATTTGTCTGTTTTATTCACTGTTCTAAATCTAGTAAGTAGAACAATACCCAACATATAGTGGGTGCTCGATAGATATTTGTTGAATTGAATGAATAAAATACATTCAGGTGTGGCTCACCTTTCAGTAACTTTAAATAAAGACAATATCAGCTTATTTTTTTTCCAGATAGAGGTAATCTGTTGGAAAGTCTCAGTGCACAAGCCCTCTTTTTCATCCCCAAATGAAATAATCCCACACTTAAAAAAATTGTCACAGGGCCAGCCCAGTGGTTCAGGCGGTTAGAGCTCCATGCTTCTAACTTCAAAGGCTGCCGGTTCGATTCCCACATGGGCCAGTGGGCTCTCAACCACAAGGTTGCCAGTTCGATTTCTAGAGTCCCACAAGGGATGGTGGGCAGCGCCCCCTGCAACTAAGATTGAACACGGCACCTTGAGCTGAGCTGCCACTGAGCTCCCGGATGGCTCGGTTGGAGCACGTCCTCCCAACCACAAGGTTGCTGGTTCGACTCCCACAAGGGATGGTGGGCTGTGCCCCCTGCAACCAGCAATGGCAACTGGACCTGGAGCTGAGCTGCGCCCTCCACAACTAAGATTGAAAGGACAACAACTTGACTTGGGAAAAAAAAAAAGTCCTGGAAGTACACACTGTTCCCCAATAAAATCCTGTTCCCCTTCCCCAGTAAAATCTTTAAAAAATAATTGTTACATATTGTTGCTTCTTTCCTCCAAACCTTTCATCTGACTCAGCACCATGGAAATTACTTGAACAGTAAGATGTGAAAGGTGTTCCTTTTTAGTTTCTAGAAGCAGGACAACATTTTTCTTTTTACAATTCTTGAATCATTTCATCAGGAAGTTGGAGAATGTGTGTGATTTGTTCACTACCTTGGCCAACTCAGCATCTGTTTTTTTTATTTTAATTTTTCAATTACAGTTGACATTCAATATTCTATTAGTTTCAGGTATACAAGCCTAATGGTTACACATTTATATAACTTAGGAAGTGATCCCCCGTTTAGTACCCACCTGGCATCATACATATTTACTACAATATCATTGACTATATTCCCTGTGTTGTTTTAACATCTGTTTTGTATTATTATTTTTTTACTAAATAGTATTTAAAAGATTTCTGACTTCTGGTTAAAAAGGTAGTTTGAATAACTGGGGTTTTATTGAAAAAAAAGTTCCCTTTTGCCAGAACTCCATTATAGCAACAGTGAAGGTATTAAAAGGGGAAGGGGCATAAACCAGCAAGAATAAAGAAATCAAGAATGGAAACAATAGCAACAATAATACTTTGGCAACCTGAATGTAAATGGATGGGTATTAACTGAACCAAGAGACTAAGAAAGCACAATCTTAAGCCAGCATTGGAGCAAATAGAGAATCGATCTGATTTATAACAGTGAACTCATAAAAGACTCGGAAATTGGTGGCACCAGGTACCTCTGAAATTGGGGGGGGGGAGGGAGAGGATAAAAACAGGAAGATTGACTGAAAATCTGATTAGAAAATGTTAGGCTGACAAACATGCTGACGCAAAACTCTGCTTCCATCCTGGCTGAAAAAAACGAAGCTTATTCTGTAGAGAGGGTAAAATATAAGGTCTCTGGTCTGGGGGATAACAGGTTCAGTTGAAGGTAGGGATTCCATACTGAGAAGAGGTATACTAAGTGAAATTTTTCATAATAAATGTTAAGATACTTCTCCTACCCCCTAGTCTTCTTCTGGCCTCAACTCCCATAATACTGACAGCCAGATCTGTACCTACATTCACTCCATCCTGGAGAAGAGGCTTCTCTAGGGAGTCTGACCAACCCAAAACAGCTGGGGAAAAAAAAAGTTGTTATTAAGTTAAAATGTTGAGAAAATGTTTACTACTGTATGAATTCAATGAATTACTTTGACCCACGTAAAGAAAAGAATGTGACATTTATGAAGTGGTAACTTCAAAGCCTTTACAACAACAGTTCTGTAGTTCCACATTAATTTAGCTTTTCTTTTTCTTTTTTTTTTTTTTAGCCTGCCTGCATTATGAGAAAAAACTTCTTTCGAGCCTGAGAAAAAGGAACGAATTCTTTTCCCTTCAGGTCCTGTTCTACTACGTGCTGAAGCCATGTAAGTAGTTGAAGATTAGTGGGAGCTGAGGAGGATTGGAAAGGTTGCTTAACAAAAGGTATCTTTTCCACCAGGCTGTCAAGATGTTAGAATATTCCTCCGATTCGCGACTCTTTTATATGGGACATTAGGGACTCCAGTTAAAATGAAAACAGGTTAACTGGGAGTGAATTTACCAAGTCGTCATCACCTATTAAAAATGTAGACAACCAGTTTATCAGTTTATCTCATGGCAAAATCCTGGTGTTAAAGGACACAGAAAAATAGTAAGCACTGAAGAGGACAGAAGAAAGAATTGTCTGAATCAGTGCTGTCCAATAAAAATACAATACGAGCCACATATTTTAATTTGAAAATTTCCAGTAACCAACAAGTAAAACAAGAGGTAAAATTATTATTTTTTTTTACAAGAGAACAAATCCACTTTATTTACTTTTCAGTAAGTTTAAATCCTTGAGGGGTACAGCATTACACGGATTCTGTGTTCGATGGCGTTTGCAGGAAGGTTGCTGCAGAACTTGGCACAAACCATGCCACTGTTTCCATGAGCACGAGTAACCTTTCCCCAGATTACTTTGGTTTTGTTTGTGAGAAACGTAGAATCTTAGGCTCCATCCCAGACTTACTGAGTCAGAATGTGTTTAATAGAATTCCACAGGTGATCCCAAGATCTCCCAGGTGATTGACTTGCATATTGAAGTTTGAGAAACACTGCTCTAGATAGCAGTCTCTTCTCAGGGACCATCCTCATTTTCCCTTCTCTTTTTCACCTTTCACTCTCTTTTTGATCTTTACTACCAGCATTTTAAAAATGATCCTGTCTCTTCATTATTTAAAAACAAATTATTCCCTTGACTCTTCGGCTTTCTCTCTCCTTCCATTCACAGATAAACTTCTTGAGTGACTTGCCTGTACTATAATCAGGTTCTCTTGGTCATCATCTCACTCACTCCTCAATCCATATTAGCCTGACTTTGGTCCTTACCACCTTACTGGAACTTTTTGGGCTTAGGTAACAAGTAACCCCTTTATGAATAAATCCAGCGGATGATTTTCAGTCGTAAACTTGACCGCTCGGCAACGTTTGACACTACTGACCATCTTTGCCTTCTTAAAATTCTCCTTTGGCTTTTGAACAGGACTTTTTTTCCCATCTTCCCCTACCTCTCTGACCACTCATTATCAGTCTTTCTCTCGTATTTATCCCTCCCACACCTCGCATGGATGCTGCAGAGAAGTAGGCCTGCTTCTTGTTCTAAAACAGAGTTTCCCAGTCTCCACACTCTTGACACGTTGGGCTGGATAATTCTTCGTTGCAGGGAGCTGTCCTGTGCATTGTAGGACGTTTAGTAGCGTCCCTGACCTCTACCCACTAGATGTCAGTAGCACCCCCCTCCCCTCATTGTGACCACCAAAAATGTCTCCAGATATTGCCAAATGTCTGGGGGGCGGGGGGGGGGGGGCGGGCAGCGGGAATTACCTAAGGTTGAGAACCACTGGTCTGAAAGTAATCCTATGTGACCTAGTTCTAATAAATACTAAAAGAGGTTTGCTGAAGGTTTCTAGGAAAGTTCTTCATTTGAGGAAGAGCTATGGAAAGCCATTCTTTCTCTCCCACCACATGGGGGAAGCATGCAATGTTGATTGCTACAGGCAGCCAACCTATATAACTCCGGATGAAGAAAGAGATGGGTCTCATGATGTCACTGAATCACTGGAAGAACCAGTCCTAACGATGAGCTTGTCCTTCCTCTGGATTTAATCTTGGATAATACACCGTCCAGAGTTGCTTGCTCATCTTGTTGCCTCCTGTCTCATTTCCTTGTACCAGTTTTTTTTGTCTCTCAGCCTCTTCCCTTCGGACTGGCTTTTTGTGTGTGTGTGTGCTGTCTGTTTGGTTTTCTACTTGTTTCTCGGTGGATACTAACTTGTACTCTCTTTCTCCTTGTGTCGCATGGAGGCTCGCCATCTCAGCACTGCCAGCTGTTGACGACTTCCAGCTCCCAGGCCTCAACTTGAATCCTCTGAAACAACTCTGTCAGCACAGCTGAGAGGCACCCGGATCACAGATGTCAGAGAAGAGGTCTGGCTGAGCTCCCAAACCGTCTTTCACGGTGCCTGAGGCTCAACGGTGCCCTCTGCTGATGCTAACTCAGGAGACTCAACAGCTCCAGCCTGAAACCAATTTTCTTCCGAGTGTTTTTAAGACCTTCACTTAATCCTGTAGAAAAGAATAGGAATTGAGAAATAGAAACAGGAAATCTGAAAAATTATGGGTCCTTGGAATTTAAAGGACATAGAGACTTCAGGGGCTCAGATGAATGTGTTGGGGATGTGTGTTTTTATTTGTTTCATTCCCTTCTCTAAGCCCAGTGACTGGAACAGCCCTAATCTGTGGTAAATGCTCAGTCAATATTTGCAGAGTGAATGTGTGCTGATGAGTAAGCAAAGGTCTGGTCTGTGGAGAAAGATATAATTGAGGACCTTTATGCTCCTACAAAGACAGAGAACCATTGCCTTGATTCCTGATCAATTCCTATCCAAGGTCCCTAACAGGCCTGTCCTCTGGTTCCATGAGATAACCCTGTACAGTATTTGTATAACAGATTCGTTTTTATTTACGCGGTCATGAGAGGTTGCCATAGCATTTTTATCTGGGCATATGGCCCATTCAGAGAAAAGTATTCATTTCCCAATCTTCTGTAATTTTGGTATGGCCTTGTGAATAAGACCTGGCCAATAGAATAGAAGCGGAATTGTTCTGGGGCAGTTCCATAAGACACACGAGCTTTGGACCACACTTAAGATCACACTTGTAATTATTCTCATTACAAGGCCATAGAGATGGGATATATTCACTGGCTTAACCCAGTTGGGGCTCTGTTCTAGAGCTGGGTTTGGGACCAATGCTACACAACAACATTGCTTGAGAATGGGGGAGGGAGTGATTCCCCAGAAAAATCATTGTGTAATTTTACCAAAAGAAGGATGAATGGATGCTGGACCAGATGCATGTGCCTAGCTCCAGGACTGACCTGGGAAGCTCTGGTTCCCAAAGAATGCAGAGATTGGTAACCAAACATTTCTAGAATTCCAGGGATTTTCACTCAGAGATGACCCCTTTTATAGATCTGACATGGTCTTCATAGTGGCACATTTTATTTTCTGACCCAATCCTTACTATGCCCATCAATTTGCAATGGTATCTGCCTCCATGAATGGCTCTTTCCCTTCTAATCGTTGCCTTCATTTTAAATCTGAGATTTAGAAGTGAGAGGAAACAACCCCTTTATCTGCTGGATTGCAAAGTCAATTCTCTCTGTCCTTGAGTAGCTTAGCAGAGAGCTGGGTCAGCAGGCCTGAGCTGGCTGAGTGGGAAGGGCCACAAGATTACTAGTACATAGGTACCAGCACCGGTGTTTGAACTCCTTTAGACAACTGTCCCACAGAATAGCCCTCTTTTATTCATGGCCTCAAAAACTCTGGTTGATTAGTGTTCCCCACTGCTTCCCATTTCCCCGTAAATACATAGAGCAGCTTGGGGCAGGGGTTTTTCTGGAGCAGTATTTGTAGACTGTCCGGCTGTGCCTGACCCAAGCTTGCCTCTGCTTGGGATAACGAGAGCTGGGAATACTCCATGGAATAATGAGAGCTTAGGGGACTTTCCCCACAGTAGCCTTTGTGTTATGTCTGCATCATGTGTCCCTAGTTATGTTTCTCACAGTCCTATGCCTGACAGAATCTTAGAGATCCTTCAAGAATCTCTAAGTTCACTGCCCACCAGTCACAGAGATGGATGACCATATCTATAATTTGAATTGGATATTCAAAGAATGCCCATGTTTCTATACCTCTTGCTGACATTAGGACAGATCCACCTATGTTGCCACTATAGAATTCATGTTTAGCAAATTATTGTACTCCTCTTGGCAGAATATCTTGTTTTGTAGTAATTATGGTTTTCACTTCTGCTACTTCTCTGCACCCTCAGGATCACTTACATTTTCTCTAGAAGCCCCATCGGAACCTGGGTAAACTACAGACCACCCAAGAAAAACTACCTTCAAGACAGGCTATTTCTAGTTCCCTATTGAGGAGAAACAGGAGATTTCTATTTTGTCAATGAAGATTCTTTACATTGCAAGTGAAGAAAAATCCAAGGAAACTGGTTTCATTAGAAATGGAAACTGAAAAAACTGTTGGTAGTTTCCAGGGATGGTTGTGACTTTATTCAAAGGTCAAACAATGTCACTTGGACCTATTTCCCAGATCTTCTTCCTCTGAGTGTTAGCTTCATCTTCAGGCTGGTTCCTTTCCTGGTAGCAGAGTGGCTGCAGCAGGCCCAACTTCACATCTGTAGACACCAAGTCCTGAGGTGAGTGTCTCTTCCAGTAGCTCTGTCATTAGGGAGAAGATTTTCTCTCCCAGAAGCCTCAGCAAATGTCTCTTCATATCTCACTGGCTTTTGATCAGGCTATGAGTTCATTAATGAACCCAGCACTAAGGCCATAGAGATGGGATATATTCACTGGCTTAACCCAGTTGGCGCTCTGTTCTAGAGCTGGGTTTGGGACCAATGCTACACAACAACATTGCTTGAGAATGGGGGAGGGAGTGATTCCCCAGAAAAATCATTGTGTAATTTTACCAAAAGAAGGATGAATGGATGCTGGACCAGAAAAAACAAGATGTCCACTAGAGTATCAGAACATAGATTATTTCATTTTAGTTTATTGTATGTGAGTAGGCAGATTAAGCTATATTATTCTCATTACAAAGATAGTCATTTTATTTGAGTTCTTTGACTTCACCTAATTTTTCATTAAAGTCCTTCCGAGAATGATTACACAACAGAAGCTCTTTCCACCTATCACCACTTAAATGGTTTACCTGATTAATCAGGGTTCTCCAGTGCCTCTAAAAAAGACACTGATGCCCAATGCATGTGGAACCTTTGGGGCTAGACTCCAATTCTCTGATATATCCACACACTACTGCTCTCACATGTTGAGTCAATGCTGGTTCGCAAACCTGTTCGTCCGAGTTCTTGTTTAATTATATATTTAATTAAATGTTGCATAACATAATAAAATATGAGTGGAGGAAAAATAAGTTCTGTCTGAAAATTAAGTTGAATGCTTTAGAAAGATTTAATAAAGGCAAGTTGATAAAGAAAGAAAGACCTACTGTGAATTAGGTATGGGTGAGACTACTGTAAAAGATTGATGGTTTGTTGGGTAAATTCTAAAATGAAGAATTCTGCTGTGTATTCAGAGCACTTTGCATATGTTTTTAAGTTCTTGTTCTTTTTTCAAGAAGTCAAACTGAAGGTCATTGGTGATGCACTGTGGATGTGGTTTATGGAAAAAGGAGGGATGCTGGACTCCAAACAGTGGACTCGTATTCAAAACAAAGGTCTTGACTCTGCATCAACAGGTGGGTAAATGAATACATGTTCATGTAAGTTAAAATAAAACAGTTAAGGTTCATATGTATATGTGTGGTGAAAGCTATAAATTCAGCAGAGAAGTCAATGAGGAAGAGAATTAGAGTTGAATTGGTAATTAGGACATAAGAAGCAGAAGGTTCAGGAAAGTTAAGAGGACGGAGTCCAGATTACAGGAGAGTAAGGTGAAAAATAAAACTACTGACAAAATTTAATCAAAAAGCTTAATAGAAATAAATCAATAACAATGATAATAGCTAACATTTATGAGTGCTTATTAGATGCAGACACTACCCTAGACATTTTCCATGCACTATGTTTTTTTACAGCAACTAAGGAAATAGATACCAAGTACCTTGTGCTAAGTTAGACAGCTAGAAAGTAAAATAGATTTTTCTGTTAAAGCACATGTTGGGGGAAAAACTCAGATTTTTCTGATGAAGAGAATATCCTAAGAAAAAATAAAAGCATTAAATCAAAAACAAACTTACAGTTATTGTGTTCTTGCTATGTGACCAGTATTCATTTCAAAATACAAGCCTCTGGTGGCCGGTTAGCTCAGTTGGTTAGAGCTTGGTGCTAATAACACCAGGTTGCCTGTTTGATATCCACCACCCCCCCATGGGCCACTGTGAGCTGCAAGCTCCTTAAAAAAAGAAAAAATACAAACCTCTCCTCTTTAAATAGGTGCTTTAATAATTCACCTTTAAAAGTCGGTTTTGAAGTCCTTTCTAAGTTCACAGGCTGGAGGGAGGAAGAAAATGTGAAAATAAGAAGTTATGCCTTATAGCTCAGCAGAGAGGAGGCCAAGTGAGTGTTCTAAACTAATCTGCTTCTACATTAGCTGAGAAACCAAAATTATCTTGTTAGCACCTAAAAACAAAGACAATGTTTAAATTTTACTAGTTTCTAAAAGATGGTCTTCTTTGATTTTGTCTCTAATTCTGAAGGGCACACTATTTGGGGCTTAAACCGTTCCCCAACATAAGCATAGTAAACAGTAGTGCTGAGGAAAACTACTAAAGCACACAGTAATTACTTCAAGCAAAGAAAATGCTTTTTTCCCCAATTATTTAAATAAGTGTTGTTTAACTTTTCATAAATATGAGAAAAATAGAACTTTTCATCTAGGAAAAAGTAGTAAATTCAAGAGTAGGCCAGATCTCTTTAGGAAAAAAGGCTAAGCTGTATAAGTATCTGAAGAGAAAAGGTATAAATATTCTTCCCACATTAATGACTCTGAAACCAGATATCTACAGAAAACATGGCAGATTGAATTTCCGTGGCTAATTAAGAACACAGGTTTGACACGTTTGGGACTTTGTCAGCAGTGATTCTAATTTTGTGTCTCCTACCAATTTATATTTGCATACAATGAATGTGACAGTGGTAGCCGGATTAGACTGATTATTTTGTTAAATACTGAGTTGCAAAAACAACAGGATCAAAATAAATGCAGCACTGCAGAATTGAACCTCTTGAGACACATTATTGCAAAGTTCTATACACAGGGTGGCTCTAATAGATGAACAATGGACTACTTACTACTAAGATGTTACTGATATTTTCTAGGTATGAGAAGAAACAATGGCAAATTAATTAGATTCTTATTTTGCTTCTAAAACTAATTCTTATATATTTGAAGATTTTGAACGTGATAATTAAAAGCAAAATATGACACCTAAATCAACAAATAAGTGGATAAGAATAGTTAACCCTGAAATAGATCCAAGAGTACATAAAAACATTATCTAATAATGGGTGTATCTCTATACCAACAATTTAGTTGAATTGTATTAAATTTCCCCAGGAAGAAAAAAAAAAAATTGGGTCATTTCACAAAAGACATTGGGAAACATACCTACTTGAAAGAAGTTCAAATTCACTTCATGCCAAAATAATTCCAGATAAACTTGAATGTCAAAATACATTTTAATCATAAAAATGCTATCAGAAGGGCCGGCCCGGTGGCTCAGGCGGTTAGAGCTCCATGCTACTAACTCCGAAGGCTGCCGGTTCGATTCCCACATGGGCCAGTGGGCTCTCAACCACAAGGTTGCCAGTTCAACTCCTCAAGTCCCGCAAGGGATGGTGGGCTCTGCCCCCTGCAACTAAGGTTGAACACGGCACCTTGAGCTGAGCTGCCTCCTGGATGGCTCAGTTGGTTGGAGCGCGTCCTCTCAACCACAAGGTTGCCGGTTCGACTCCGCAAGGGATGGTGGGCTGTGCCCCCTGCAACTAGCAACAGAAACTGGACCTGGAGCTGAGCTGTGCCCTCCACAACTAAGACTGAAAGAACAACAACTTGAAGCTGAACAGCACCCTCCACAACTGAGATTGAAAGGACAACAACTTGACTTGGAAAAAAAGGCCTGGAAGAACACAGTGTCCCCCAATAAAGTCCTGTTCCCCTTCCCCCAATAAAATCTTTAAAAAAAAAAAAATGCTATCAGAAAACATGACATTTTAATCCTATTTAACTGATCTCAGAAATGAAAAGGACATTTTAGTCATAAAACCACTGGAAATATAAGAAAGGAAAAATCAAGAGGTTTTTTTTAGCATATTCTGTCATATATGTTCTTCTAGTTTTAAAAAAAATTCATTTACTATTATAATCAATGCTGCTGCGAAAGTCCTTGCATATGTACCTTGCATATGATAAATTCCTAGCTGTGGAACTTCTAGGACAAAGAATATATGTAGTTTAAATTTCAGTTTATATGGACTGAAATAGAAATATCAAATTACGTTCCCACTGATAGTTAATGAGACTACTTGTCTCCACAGCTTTCCAAGCCCTATATTTTATCCAACTTAAACGGTGTTTGCCAATCTAATAGGTGAAAAATATCTCATTGTTTCTTCTTGTACTTTTTCACATTTTTCCTTTTTGGATTTATTTATTATTTTTTATTGAGGTATAATTGACATACAACATTATATTAGTTTCAGGCATACTGGGTAATGATTCAATATTTGTATATATTGCAAAATGATTACCACAATAGTTAACATCTGTCACCATACATAGTTATAGAACATTTTTTGTTGTGATGAAAACTTTTAAGATCTTTTTTAACAACCTTCAAATATGCAATACAGTATTATTAACTATAGTCGCCATGATGTATATTACAATTTTATGACTTATAACTGGAAATTTTTACCTTTTGACTCCCTTCACCCACGTGTCCACACCCCGCCCCCCCCCCCCCACACACACCTCTGGCAACCACAGATCTAATCTGCTCTTTGTATCTATGAACTTGGTTCCTTTTTTTTTTTTTTTTAAGATTCCCCATACAAGTAAGATCATTATTCGGAATTTGTCTTTCTCTGACTTATTTCACACAGCCTAATCCTCTTAAAATGTATCCATGTTGTCACAAATGGCAAGATTTCATTTTTTGTGGCTGAATAATCTGTTGTGTGTGCATATACACGCATATCACATTTTCTTTAGTCATTCATCCATTGATAGACACTTAGGTTGTTACCATATCTTTGCTATTGTAAATAATGCTGTAATGAACACAGTGGTGCATATATTTTTTTGAGTTAGTGTTTTTGTTTTCTTTGGATAAAAACCCAGAAGTGGAATTGCTGGGTCATAAGGTAGTTCTATTTTTGTTTTTTTGAAGAACCTGCATACTGTTTTCCACAGTGGCTACACCTATATATTTTTACTTAATTTAGGTCTTTAATCCACCTGCCACTTTATTTTAAAGCTGGTCTGAATGAAGGACTTTATATTTGTTCCCCCTCAAGGAGAGCAACTTGTCCCAACAGAAGGTGGGACAGGTGACCTAACAAAGTTAATGAATAATCAGTCCTTTCCTGAAGTGTTTGAGTTGCCACATCCATCATATACTTCTTCACATATATACACTGATCCCTCTCTGTTCTATTCTATTGATCTATTTGGCCATTTCTCTGCCACTGCCAACTTTATAACATATTATATCTGCGGGACAACTAACCAACTTAATATTCTTCTTTTTCAGTAACATCTTGGCTATTCTTATCCATTTTCTCTTCCAGATAAATTTTAGAATCAACTTGTCAAATAAAAAAAAATCCAGTTGCGATTTTGATTAAAATTATAATAAATTTGTAGATTAATTTGAGACAAATTATGTTTCTAGGAACATGGCATTATTTTGCACTTATTCAGGAATTTATTTTTTCCTATAGTAAAGTTTCATAATTTTCTTCATTATCAATTTTACACATTTCTTGTTAATGAGTTAATTTATTCATTAACCAGTTCATTTAACTTTTGTCCTAGGCTTAGGGGATATAGCTATGAATAAGATAAGTTTCCTGTTCTCATGGAACTTATTCTAATTGGGAGAGACAATTAACAGACAAATAAAAAGGTCAGGTAGTGAGAAGTCCTCTGCAGAATTAAAATAGAGTTGTGTGATAGATATTGGGTGGCTACTTTAGTCTGGATGGTTTGGATGGTTAGGAAGTAAATCCCTTAATATTTAAACTGAGATCTGAATAGCAAGAAGAATCCACCCTTGTAAAGCTGCTGGAGGTGGGGGGGGAGCAGTCTAAGGAGAGGTAAGAGCTAAGGCAAAAAGCCTTAAACCTTCTAAGAGCTTGGCCTGTTCAAGGAACAGAAAGGCCCGTAGGCCTGGAGGGAGTGGGGAATGGGGAAACTGTTATGAAATGATGTTAGACAAACATTTAGGGACCAGATAGGTCTTGTAGGGCTTCATAAAGAGTTTGCATACTATTTTAAATGGGATGGGAACTCATACAGTGTATTGAGTAGGGGAATGACTTGATCTGATTTATGTTTTTTTTAAAACTAGTTTCAAGTGTATAAAACAATGTAGTCATTAGACATTTATATAACTCACAAAGTAATAACCCCAATAAATCTATTAGCCATCTGAAACTGTACATAGTTAGAATATTATTGACTATATTCGCTATGTTGTATTATATATTCCTTACTTTAAAAAAAATTATAGTTGACATTCAATATTATATTAGTTTCAGGTGTACAGTGTAGTGGTTAGACATTTATATAATTTATGAAGTGATCTCCCCGATAAGTCTAATACCCATCTGACACTATACATACATAGTTTTTACAATATTATTGACTATATTTCCCATACTGTACTGTACATCCCCATGACGCTTTTGTAACTACCAATTTGTACTTCTTAATTCTTTCACCTTTCTTACCGAGCCCCCTGATTTATCGTTTTGAAAGAGCATGATAGTAGTTAGTAGAAAAGGATTCAGAGGGTCAAATGTGAAAGAAAGATTTATGAGACTATGGTAGTGGTCCACGTGAGAGGTAATAGTGGCTTGGACTGGGATGGTAATGGTGGAGGTAGTGAGAAGTGGTGGGTGCAGTATTGATTTTGAAGAGTTAGTTAAAAGGATTTGCTGATGAATCAGAAGGATTGGAAATAGGAAGGAGTGGAGGAAAGAGGAATAAAAAAACTTTTATGTTTTTTGGCTTGAACAAAAATGGTGATGCTTACTTATACGGGTAAGACTGAGGGAGAAGGAGATATGGAGAAGAAATTTAGAGTTTGTTTTGGCCATGTTAAGATGAAAAGCCCATTAGACATTTATGTGGAACTGTCAAGCGTGCAGTGCGTATAGAGTCTGGGATTCAGGGTAAAGTTTAAGACTGGAGATATAAATTTGGGAGCCATCCCCAGATAGTTTTTAGAGCTGTGGTCCTGAATGGTGTTACCTAGAGAGAGTGTGTAGGTAAAGGAAAGAGCCCATAACAAAGCCCTGCGTACTCCGAACAATCTAAAGTCCAGCAGGGGAGAAATCAGCAAAGGAAAATGAGAAGAGGTGGTCAGTCAACGAGGTAGGAATAAAACCATTATAGTGTGGCCTCTTATAAACCAAGAGAAGCGTTTCAATAGGGAAACAATGGTTCCACTTTCTGCTTCAGTTGGGACCAAAGTTATTAAGAACAGAGAAGTCATCATTCGCTTTGGAAACAGAGAGGTCTGGTTGTATCATAAAAACAGTTTTAGTGGCATGATAGGGAGGGTCGCTCTATTGCAGGGGTGTCCAAACTTTTTTCAACGTTTTTTTACCAAGGGCCCAATATGTGGTAAAATACACAAACAGCCGGGCCACTCACTTGAGGTGAAGCACGTATTGCCTGACCTGGTTTATTTAAGTAAACTAAATATATTTTTGGAATTTGCTGCGGGCCAATAAAAAATGGATTGTGGGCCGCAGTTGGCCTGTGGGCCGCAGTTTGGACACCCCTGCTCTATTGGTTGAGTTAAGGAGAAATTATGAGGTAGGAATTGGAAGTAGAATCTAGATAGATACAACTCTTTCCAAAGTTTTTCCTGCGAAGGAAGAGCAGAGAAGTAGGGCAGTATATGGGGGGTTAAGGTAGATTTTTGTTGTTGTTAAAATAGACACCACAATATGTCCGTACACAGATGGAAATGACCCAGTAGAAAAGGAGAAATTGATGAGATAGGAACAAGAAAAGATAATTGGTGGAGCAAATATCCTGAGAAGGAGAGAGGAGAAAGGATCTAGAACAGAAATGGAGGGAGTGCCTTGAATAGTGCAAGGCCTCTTCACCATGAAGAAAAGGATGAAAAACGGAGAAGTCAGGGTCTTGGTTGGAAAATGTGGATAACATTTTAAAAAATAAAGTGGCTAAGAACCATATGATTTCACTGATAGGTGGTGTATAAAACTGAAAACAACAAAGGAACAAGACAAACAATGAATAAAAACTCATAGACACAGACAATAGTTTAGTGGTTACCAGAGGGTAGGGGGGCAGGGGAGTGGTAGATATATGGTGATGGAAGGAGAACTGACTCTGGATGGTGAACACACAATATGATATATAGATGATGTAATGCAGAACTGACCTGAAACCTATGTAACTTTACTAACAACTGTCACCCCAATAAACATCAATTAAAAAAAAAGTTGCTGAAAAGTGACAAGAATAGTGGAAGAAATGAAGATGGTGAGCCATGAACAAATGAAGGGGGCATTAAGTTACCAGGGATCATCAGTAGGTGACAACCTCTTGGTGTAGTGGCAGTTGGCATTAATTTTAAAAGAGCTTGGGTTTTTGAAGGAGAAAGAGAAATGATTTGGAGGAAACATGAGGAGCAGGTTGGAGGATAAGACTACCTGTGAGAGGAAAAATGATCTGTACTTGAAAAGTTGCAGGGGAGGTAGTTTTGCTAGTTGATAAGCCAATTTTTAGTTGGAACAGGAAGTTGATGGGAACATTGAAGAGGTGAAGACTAAAGGAAATGGCTGATAACAGATGTTGAAATCTAAAGTGCAGTGGTTGGATGGTTGGGATAATGAATCAGATTAATAGAAGTTGAGGGTGGCATGGAGATGCTAATCAGGGTAATGACAGATGACCTGGAGGCTACTGGTTGTGATTAAGGATTATAATGATGGAATTACAACCTCTAGAGGAGGAGGTAAGGTGGGTCAATTGTTTAAGAATAATATAGAGCTACACAAACTGTTCTTTCTGGCAGGCCTTGTGGTATGGAGATTACTGGATTAAAATTGCTAATATTTCATTTAGTATTTTTGCATTTATAGTTATAAAACATGATCTATAGATTTCCTTTTAGTGTTATAATTGTTAGGTTTTGATAACAGGGTTATGAACATGTTTCAAAACAAGCTGGGATTTTTTTCCCAAGTATTTTTACACTCTGGAACCATCTGGTCTAGTGGGGATATATTTGACTACGTTTTTTATTTAATCAATCTATTCAGATTTCCCACATTTTGTGCTGGTTTTGCTTATTTATGTTTTTATTAGTATAAGGATTTTTTTCTGTTTGTATAATGTCAATTGTTTGTATGAACATTTTCCCCATTCCCATTTCTGTATTAGTATCATTCCATTGGAAAATCCCGAAGGCTGTGCATTAAAGGGCACACAGGTGAGTTGATGGTGAAGTGGTCAAAATCCGAAAAAGTGAACTTTAGATTGATTAACTACAGGAACGTTTGCTGCTGAGAACATACTAACCTGCCCACTCTGAGGCTTATTTTAATTCCGTGGAAATCCGTGCATAGTTTTTAGCGCTTATATTGTAACCTACTGGGTGCAGAGTGGGAGACTATAACCAAACTGTTAGAACACTGGAGCGCTTGGCAGTTTTTGTTATTTTCAAGTGGTAACTTGAAGTGATACTACCAAAGGTGTAAAAAAAGTCCTGTACGCAGGGCTCACTGGAAAAAGTACTACGTTTAACCAAAGCTGAAAAGGTATGTTAACAGTTAAAATATAACCCTTTTAAATCTCCGACATACCTAGTCATGTGAAACGAAACTGTGTACCTGATGGTGACAATTTCCCAAGTTTTCTTAACCACACAAATTGGATTGTCTCCCTCCTCAACTCCCAGTCGGATGCATCTAACCCAAACCCAGTTCTAGAGTGCCACCCTTTTTCCAGCCTGTTCACAAACAACCTTCCGAAGTAACGTTTCCCGCCATTTCACTTCAAGGAATGGAAGGTCTTTCCCCCTCGATTCGTGGAGGCCCGAACCTACACGGCTTTCCCCGAAAGACGAGCAGCAGCGCCAAGGCCAGTAAGCAGCATTACGGTCCTAGGGACTGAGTAAAAAGGTGACAGACCAAGTTGCCCGATAAGTGCTCAGTATGCGCCGATAACGCGGAGGGCGGAAACACCCACTGCAAAAGGGCAGCGACCCGAGTAGTGCGCGCGCCGGGTGCCCGCGCTAGGCGGAGGGAACACAGGCAGTTGCAGGGAGGAGCGAGGGTTGGGGGCGGAGGGCGGGTTCTCCCCAACTCGACTCCAGATTGGTCGGGCCCAGAGAACAGAGTGACGACAGCTGGGGAGAACGTCTGATTTGTGTGATGGGCGCGGGCAGGCGGGGGAAGAGCATTGCGCAGGCGCATCTGCTCGGCTTCTCTTGCCCTAGCGCTCTGGCCCAGCTCTCGCGGACAAGTCTCGACAACGCGCGCACCCCAACCTCCGGGACCGCCCCCTCCCCCTTCTCGGCGTCGTCGAAGATAAACAATAGTTGGCCAGCGAGGGTCGGGTGTCTCTCCCGGCGCTGGATTCGGCGGGCTGCGTGGGACCGGCGGGATCCCGGCCAGCCGGCTATGGCGGGGCTGTACTCGCTGGGAGTGAGCGTCTTCTCGGACCAGGGCGGGAGGAAGTACATGGAGGACGTTACTCAAATCGTGGTGGAACCCGAGCCGACGGCTGAAGAAAAGCCCTCGCCACGGCGGTCTCTCTCTCAGCGGTCGCCTGTGCAGCGATCACCGCCGGCTCTTCCTGCTTGCGAAGTCTCGGGGAAAGGCCCAGCGGTGGCAGCCCGAGAAGCTCGCGACCCTCCCGCGGACGCCGGGGCCTCGCCGGCTCCCGGCTGCTGCTGCCGCCGCCGTTCCTCTGTGGCATTTTTCGCCGTGTGCGATGGGCACGGCGGGCGGGAGGCGGCACAGTTTGCCCGGGATCATTTATGGGGTTTCATCAAGAAGCAAAAGGGATTCACCTCATCCGAGCCGGCGAAGGTTTGCGCTGCCATTCGCAAGGGCTTCCTCGCCTGTCATCTCGCCATGTGGAAGAAACTGGGTAAGTTCCCTGGCTTGGTTGGCTCCCGCCTCTTTTTCAGGCAGTTGAGGGCTTTTATAGTACCAGCACCGCGTGGGCCGCGGCACCGAGAAGCTCTATCAAAGTGTACGTTGATGGAAATGAAGACTCCTCTCGGTCTAATAGCACTTTCCAGGGTGGCGGTCCGGGCAAAGAAAGTGGCCTTGGGAAAGGTAGGATTGCTGTCTCTCTACAACCCATCCTTGCTTTATTTCCACCCTTCAAGGATCAATGGGAAGTCGTCCTCTCCGCTGTTTCAGTTTGGTGGCAGTTGGGGGAAACCTGTTTGAAACCTGGCGCCAGATTTTGGCCAAAGGTGAATTGAAAACACGTTGCTACCAGGGCCACGCGAAGGAAGTGAGAGATGGCAAATATTAGAGTGTTCCCTGAGAGTCTGTCATAATTTAGCTCTTGAAAGACTTGTCCCTGTCGGTTGCCTCCTACCAGTGGTGTCAGTTCTCCAAATTGATCCCAGATGGCTGGTAGTTGGAGTAAACTGTAGGCTAATTTAGGAATGCTAAAATGTAATCATCAGCGACTTAAAAAGCCTTGGAAGGAATTCGGTTGTGGTGATAATAAAATGTTTTTAGGATCTTTATGTTTGTGCTGATTATGAAAAAAAAAGCGCGGAATGCGTTACTTCTTAAACTGGCCCCACGTTAGGACTGTGTGTTAAATTCTGCCAGGGCTGTGTGTTAAATTCTACAGTACCCGTTTTTGGTGGTAGTTGGCTTTAGCTATTTGCTGTCAGATAGTTCTCAACAGTTCCTAGTTAAAAGTACCTGTAAGTTGTAACTCCCTGTCAAAGTAGCCAGAGGTAAGGGGGATTTACTGATACGCTAAAAGGAAATAGAGACCTTAATGTCTAAAAATTTGGTGTAGTTGTAGTTTCACCTAAACTTTAAATGTTTTCTAAAGCAATGTTTCTGTACCCAACACATGTTACCATACAGAGTTATAGTTGCTTATCCATTGCTGTGAATGAATGGCATAAATCTTTTTTAGAGAAAAGATTAAATTCTGTCATTAAAAAATCTTGTTTATGGTAGCATAATGTTGCTTTATTTTCAGCAGAAGGACAGAGACATAGAGAACAGTGTAAACATTGGTCAAATACAGAACATTTTTTAAAAGGTATTGTCATAGAATTGTAGACTAGCTTGTTTCAAAGTCTGTTTTCTATTTGCCTGGCTTTCTGCCAAGAATTACTTGATTGACTCATAGAATAACCAGTACGCCTTTTGGAGGCGTATTCCATCCAATCCCAGAGGCCCCTATTATGGATTTGTTTTGTTTTTGTGTAGGCAGAGCAGAGCAGAGCTGAAAGCACTGCAGTATATTCCAGAAATATGTCATTTCATTGCCTGCAGTGCAACTAGGAATGGACAGCAAGACAAGATAGAGGAAGATTAGACACAAAGAACTCTTTAGTCCTATTTATTTTGCAGTGCACTTGGGAGCAACATGGCTTTGCCATATGTTTGAAAAAGGACAAAGTCTGAGCCCTGTTTCTTGAGCATTTTTTTATAAAGCAGGGACCATACTGTTTAATGTGAATGTGTATATTTTTTGATGTACACGTACTTTTTCAATCAAGCTTTCACTCCTGTGAGGCATGGTTTAGAGCCTTATATACCAGACAAGTGTTAAAGTTTGCTGTGTTCTGCAGCTAAGCCTTTTATCCCATCCTCAAAACTTGAATTAAAAAAGAGTATGCTGAGTGTATGGAAGTCTGGACACCGGAGATGTAGGTTTTTAAAAAAATTGTACTTCAGTTCCAAATTTATGGATGGTTCCTCATTTTCTGTAGAATAAACTATAGTTTATAATCTAAAGGCCAGTCCCTTCCCAGTCCACCTTCCGACTCCCTGTTCAATTTTGTTACCCACATTTCTATCACATTAATTTACTCATCTTTTTCCTAGGTCACATTGAAATAGCCCATATTCTTAAATACCCCCCCCCCCACACACACACAAAACAAAACTGAAAAATATACTCCTCAGTCTCTAAGTCTATGTTTTCTTCTGTGAAGAGTTCTTTCTTTTGGAATTAAACATCCTTTGTTTCTACTTTTGAAGTACTTATTGGGTTATAGCAGTAGTTCTCAAACTTTTTGTTCACTGAACCCTTTGTACTCTTAAATGATTGAGGACTCCAAAGAACTTTTATGTGGGCCACATCTATCGTATTTACTACTAATATATGAGAAATTAAAACAAAAAATATTTATTAATCTATCAAAAATAAACATGTTAACATATTTTTAAATGAAAAACCACTTTTTTCCCAAAATAAATATTGAAATAAGTATTCTTATATCTGCTTCTGCATTGAGTCTGTTGAGCTGTCTTGTCTTGAAGTATATGAAGCAAAGGAGGCCTCACACACGTATGTAATCGGAAAAGGAGGAATAGTTTGTCTTTTCAGATAATTGTGAATATTCTATACCAAAGTGATAGTTTCTTAAGGTTAGTCAAAATGGAATCTGAAACCTTATGAATGAACTTTTTGTCATTTTACACTGAAATCCATTGATCTCTCTTGCACTTTGAATGAATCTTTTACTCCTGTGATTTTGTGACATGATGCATTAGTCATTTGGAAAATAATGGTTCACTGAATTATGCAGATCTTCTAATTATACAATAGCAAAATGACACATTCGGTAATATCACTGATCTCATCAGGAAAGTCTTAAAATTAAGCTGTCAAGTTCACTGTAGTGGATAAACACCGTGTTTCCCCGAAAATAAGACCTAGCCGGACAATCAGCTCTAATGCGTCTTTTGGAGTAAAAATTAATATAAGACCTGAACTTATTTTACTGCATTAATTTTTGCTCCAAAAGACGCATTAGAGCTGATTGTCCGGCTAGGTCTTATTTTCGGGGAAACAACGGCATTTTCCAAAATGTAAGTTTTTAAGCAGCAATTAGAAATTTATCACTGGCAACAGATACTGCCAGATATTTTTCTTGAAGTGAAAAACTCACTTTGTTGAGTTTGAAGAAAATGAATGCCAAATGCCCAAGTCTTATTAACACAGCTTATTAATCTTTCAGGTAAAAATGATGGTGTGTGAAAAATGTGGCTAGTTCATTTCATATCTTACACAATCATAAGTACTTTAGGCAGCCATCATATGCAACAGAAGCCTGTTGTGCATACTTCCCATTTTGTCATACAGAATATTAAAAAGTGTATTCATGGGTGGAGGTTTAATAAAATTAATTTTTATTGCATCATCAAGGACATTCTTAAGTGAAACTAACATGCTTTAAAATATATATATATAAACATATATATATATATATATATATATTTATATATATGGGTGGCTATGGCGAATACAATGACCGTTACTACTAGTTCCGTTTGGTGCCAGTGCCTTTACTCCTGCTATGGCACCAGCAGTTTTACTAACCACTCCTTTGAACCATCATTGCAACTGTCAACATGGTGAAAATGACAAATAAACTCTTAGAATTATTATGAAAATAGTTTTGGCCTTGTGAAATCTCTGTAAAGATCACACAGACCATTATGAGATAACCTGTGTGTTTTATCTGCCATTGAGCTAAATCAGGAGATCTTTGGGGGCAAAGATTGCTTTACTACACATCTTATTAATCTCCTAGGACTGACCATACAAATTCCAAAGCAGCTGCTAGTTTAGTTCAATTTCTATGGGTGTAATGATTAAATTAGCTTTCTTAAATTTTTTTAAAATAAAAAAAATGTTCCCCTTTTAAAAATTGTAAAATACGTGTAAGATTTAGCATTTTAGCCAAGTTTAGATTTACAATTCACTGGTGTTAAGTACGTTCACAATATTGTGAAGCCATCACCACTGTCTGTTTTCAGAACTTGTTCATCATCCCAAATGGAAACTCTATCCATTAAGCAATAATTTCCTGTTACCCTCTTCCCCAGCTCTTGGTAACCTCTATCTTAATTTCTGTTGCTATGAATTTGCCTATTCTAGGTACCTTGTATAAATGGAATCATACAATATTTGTCCTTTTGTGTCTTATTTCTCTTAGCATAATGTCTTTAAGGTTCGACCAAATTGTATCACATATCAGTATTTTCTTCCTTTTCAAGGCTAATAATATTCCATTGTGTGGTGTGTGTTTGTATACATATATATGTGTGTATGTATGTATACATACACATACATTTTTTGTTTATCCATTCATCTGTTTATGGACATTTGGGTTGTTTTCACCTTTTGTGAACAAGTAGTTGTTTGAGTCTCTGTTTTTAGTTCTTTTGGGTATAAAACCTAGAAATGGAATTGCTGGATCATATAGTAATTCTGTTTAACTTTCTGAGGCATCACCACACTTTCCATAGCAGCTTCATCATTTTATGTTACTACTAGCAATGCCACAAGTGTTCTGATTTCTCCACATCCTTGCCAATGCTTGTTATTTTCCTTTTTAAAAAAATACTAGTCATATTAATGGGTGTGAAGGCCTTTCTTATATTTTTAAAGAACACCTCTTCTGTCTTGCTAAGCCCATCTTGATTTATTTAATTAATATTAAACTTGACTTCTCTAGCATCTTGTGTACCCTTCCCAAATTTACAAAGGAAAAATTATCTAAAAATTTTTAAATCATTTATATTTTTGTCTTGAGGATTTGATAAATACAGCATGGAATGAGAGAGTATATGAATATATCCTTTTTTAAAAAGTCATTTTTTTATATTGAAATTTTTTCATTACTTCCTGATCTTAAGTTATTGTACATGCCTAATTTATGTATGTTCAAATGTATGGATTTACTGTTCTTGTGGTATGCTTGCTTTCTAAGAAATAATGTTGTAACGTTTGTATATGCTTTTTTAGGTTTATTCATTTGAAATTATGTTCTTATTACCCTTTTCTCTTGATAGTTCAAATAAGATAGTGTATAAAGTCGTTTTTTCCCTGTGTGTATCATAGTTTGTTGACTTATGTTATCAAGAAAGCCAATAGAAAGATAACACCAAACTACTGAAAGAAATGAAATGTGATCTCTGATGTGAGTGAGGAAAATTTATCACAGTATTTATAAAGGAAGAGAAAATGTGAAGTTCGTTTGGTAACTTAGTTTGACTGAAGATCAGAGCATTTACTTTAAAGAATATGACCAAAGGAATTAGGAAGAAACTGGTCTTAACCTGAATTGTTGGTTCTAGGTTTGACATAGTTTTCATTACCTTAAATTTAAAGACAAAGACAGATGCAGAAAAGAGGCTGGGAGAGGTGCAGGGAAAGTGAGATAGAACTAAATTTGAAGAAAACTCTTAAATCATGAAATTTAAACCTGTATATTTAGTTTGGTATATCTCAGTTTTTATTGTCGAGGACCTTCACCCTCTTACATATTACATGATCTGAAAGAGTTTGCCATATTTATCAAGTACTCTTTTTTTTCGTGTTTGTTAATCATTACTTTTGATCAGTATTAGATAATCTCTGCTACCGCGTTGTTGCATATATCAATAGTTCGTTCCTTTTTATTACCAGGTAATATTCCATTGTATAGATATACCACAGTTTGTTTACCTATTGATGGACATTTGGGTTGTCTGAAGTTTTTGGCTATTAATAAAGCTGATGTAAAACTTTTATTTACAGTAAAAGTCCACTAATAAATGTAGAAGGAATTGTAGAACTAGAAAATCATATTTGTTAACCATCACAATAATTGACTCAAGCAAGAAACTAGTTATCATACATGATAAAACTAGTGGGTGAAAATTTGAGGAACAGAATTACATTAGTTTCCTAGAGGTACTGTAACAAATTAGCACAGATTGGGTGGTTTAAAACAGAAATTTATTCTCATGGTTCTGGGGGTTAGAAGTCTGAAATCCAGGTTGTCGGAAAGGTTGGTTTCTTTTTGGAGGTTTTGAGAGAGAATCTGTTCCATGTTCTCTCTTAGCTTCTGATGGTTGCCAGCCATCCTTGGCATTTCTTGGCTTGTAAATGCATAACACAGTCTCCACTGTCTTTATATGGTATCACCTCTTTTTGTGTCTTCTCCCCTTCTATTCTCTTTTAGGGATACTTACTTGTCTTTGCATTTAGGTCCCACTCTAATCCAGGATGATCTCTTCTTAATATTTTTAACCTGATTACATCTACAAAACCCCTTTTCCCAAATAAGGTCACATTCACAGGTTCCAGGTGGGCATATATTTGGGAGAAGAGGGTACCACTCAACCCACTACAAGGATATTTTCATTGTCTCAGATTGTCTTCCTATGAAATACTTATTAAGTGCGTAAGGAAAGAGATTATAGTGGAGAAACCTGGTAGATACTACTTTAATGAAGAGATCAAAGGTAGCAGAATTTTTAATGGGACAAATTGAATGTGTATACTGCTTGCACTGAGAAAATCATATTTAAATCTGCTGTGATATTCCTGCCAAAAATGCATAATCTGAATACAAAAATGAGAAAACTTGAAACAAACCCAAATTGAGAGACATTCTTGAAATGATTGGCCTAGTATTTCTAAAAACCATCAAGGATACTTTGAGGAATAATTCCAGATTGAAAGAGACATAAGTAATTATAACAAAGGATCCTGAATTTTATCCTTTTATTATAAAGCATATTATTAGGATAATAGATGAAATTTGAATGAGATGTATGGATTAGATGGTAGTGGTATCACTGTTAATTTCATGATTTTGATGGTTGATTCTGGTTATGAAGGAGAATACCTTTGTTGTATTCTAATGTAGCCATTAGATACTATAATATTTGGGCGTGATGGGATGTCTTGGTGGCAGTGTAGTCTCTTTGGTTCAAGAAAAAGAAATTCTTTCAGTTATTCATACAATAAAGAAAAAGTAAACTTGAAGAACAAGTCTCAGAAAGATCAGAAACCTGGATACTTCCAGGAACTTAGGTAGCGGTTTCATCAGGGCCCCTGCTGCTGGATGCATACCAGACAGCCAAGGCTATATTTCTTTCTTTCAGTAAAGAGAATAAATCAGAAATAGCAGCTGCATTTGGAATCATTGTTTGATTATAATCCACTGTCATTTTCCACGACTTTTGCAATGGTCAAACTATCGAATGGAATGTATAGGATGCCACGCTGCTTTTATGTTTAAATGGTGACATCAATCTTTGTGATTCTTTGAGAGATGTGATAATGTGTTTAATTTACTATTTCATAGGAGAGTGTCTTTGGTGCAGTGCTCCAAAGTCTTGCACTTGGCTTTTTCTGCCATAATAGGCTTCCTGACCTGTCAATCAAGAGCTGTGAGGGGAAGCTATTAGTTGCTGAGGTTATTTGGGGACTAAACTAGCTGTGGAATAGGTTTGGGATTTCATTGGGTTTGAGATGTGCTGGATTCAAAGTCCTGTTTAGTAGTTGACCTCCTTAGCTCTTGACCAGTGAACTGTGGTTGTGTTCTGTAGCCCCAGAATTATTATCTTTGAGCCATTCATTCAGTAGTTACTTAATATGGGTATTTCTCATTCATTGGTGCACAGCTACATGTGAAAATGGCCACACATCACTTAGAAGAAGGTAAACCGTTCTCCTTTACTAAACTCGTAAGATTTTTCTTTTGTCTTTCATTTTCTTTGTTACTTGTTTTATTTTTGGTTCTTTAAATCAAATAAGGCCTTGTGAGTGACGCACCATTCTGGAGATCCAATTTTTCTTCTGCCCTGTTGTCAATTAGGTAACCCTGCCAACTTTGCTTTGGGTAGTTAACTCCTGTCTGATATCTGTTACCTCAGGGTTCTCCCATCCCCACAGAGATCAGGGAACCCATTTTAGTTGCAGCCTCTTTTATTAATATTCCTTACTTAGAGGGAAGAGGCAATAAAATGTGTTTAAAAGATTTTTGATGTTTGCCTAATTTCTTCCTTAAGCATTAAAGTGAAGAGAGAGTCTTCTGAACCTTTCTTGGGTTGGATAAGTGGGATGCATATACGTATAATAGATTTAATCTAAGAGCCTTATCTCCCCAGGTCTTTGAATTGTTTTCTTTATATTATTTTGTTAGCTCTTGACAGCTCTAGAAAGTACCAACAGTAGCTAACAGTAACAAAGTACCAAAAATCAGTTGGCTTAAAACAACAGAAATTTATTGTTTCACAGTTCTAGAAGGTCAGGAGTCCAAAATCAAGGTGGTAGCAGGGCCAATCTCTATACTCTAAAAGCTCTAAGGGGAATCTTTCCTCACTTTTCGCTTCTGGTGTTTACCAGCAATTCCTGTCATTCCCTGGCTTGTAGATGTATCACTTCAGTCACATGGCCATTTTCTCTCTGTGTCTCACAACATCTTCCCCTTGTGTGTTTGTCCCTGTGTCCAAATTTCCTCTTTTTATAATACTAGTCCTACTGGATTAGGGCCCACCCTAATGGCCTTATTTTAACTTGATTACCTCTGTAAAGACCCTATTTCCAAATAAGGTCACATTCTGAGTGTGTAAGGTCACAAACTGGGTGTTAGAATTTCAACATACATATTTTGGAGGGACACAGTTCAACCCATAACAGTCATATCAAATTATTTGTTGTTTTCTCAGAGTCATATGGCATCTTAGACCAGTGTTTGGCCTGTGTTTGTATTAGCTGACCCAGAAAAGTTTTAACTACAGTTCTAAGCTAGTATGCTGACTGCAGACTATCTGCTTACTGTTTTTAAATTTTTTCCTCCTGCTTCTGCCTCCCCTCGCACTCCAGTTCAAGCTGTTGTTTCTCAGTCTCAGTCTGGTTGTGTAGGACACAGCTCCCTGGCCCATGCTGGCCTGCAACCTACTCTGTGGTACTAGTTTTTTATTACAGTTCTTTGAAAATAATACAAACAGACTCATTCTACATTAAGGAGGGAAAAGAACTCTGGAATTTATTGGAAGGACATTAGGTAGCTCACAGGTCTCAAAACGGACAGAACCAGGGTACTTCTGGGGCTTTAGGAACTAGTGGACACTCAAAAAATTTTAGCCTCTGGGATGAATCTGCAATAGTCTCCAATAGTTTTCTGGCTTTATGCCTTACCATCTAAGACACAAATACCTGAGAGTCTGGTTTAGTTTAGGTGGTTTTCCTACCCCCAGGCCAGGAGATAGCAAGTTTTTCAGTTCCACTAAGGACCCTATGCAGTAGAGGCTGTTAATCCAGAACAGAATCAGGATGCTAGTGCTAGAAGGGGAAATGTGCTGGACAAGTGTGCACTAGACTTAATACTATAAATAAGGACTAAAATGAAAGCAGCATAGCTTTTTCCTTCATTTGGATTATTTCCTAAGGGGGAAAAATTCTCAAAACTGAGCTATTTAGTTCAAGGATGTGTATCTTTTGATGGTTGTTGACACGCATTTTCGGATTGCTTTCCTGAAGGCTTTTACCTGTCTGTACTACTTTGGCATTAGAATTCTCTAAGACCTCTTAGCATAGTGTTTAGTAGGAGGGCTTACCTGGGTTTGAATCCCAGCTTTTCCACTTACTACCTGTGTGACCTTGGGTGAAACCACTTACTACCTGTGTGACCTTGGGTAAAACCTCTTTGTGCCAGAGAATCCTCAACTCTGAAATAGAGATAATGATAGTAGTAACTACCTTCTGAGACGTAAATGACTCAGTATATATTAATATTAATTGGTACATGGTAAGTACATCAGTACCCCAAGTTTTAAATTTATCACAGAGAACGTATATATTCTATTCTATTTATAATAGCTTTACTTGATACAGAAATTTTATATTTTTGTTATAAAATGTATTAGTCTTTTTTAATGACTCATGCTTATTTTCTTGCTTAGAATACTTAAGTCAGAATTTATATACTATCTGATACTGTCTTTTTAATATGCTCCTAGTTTTAGGTCATTATTTTAAAATTAAAAGATTGAGGTGTAAAGTAGAAAACAAGGAAGAGTAATTAAGGAAGACAATTCTGTAATATATAAATTGACTGAAGTTTCAATCAGAACCTCAGCAGGGTTTGTTTTTTTAATTTTGCAAGTTGCTTCTAAATTTCATCTGGAAAAATACTTAAGAGAATATTGAAAAAGAAGAATAATCGGGGATAAACTCCCAATTATTAAAAAGTACCATAAATAGACTAGTAGCATGAGTCCAGAAATAGATCTGAGGCAAAACGTAGCATATGATAAAAGGTGACATTTCAAATGAATAGAGAAAGCATTCAGTATTTTTAGATCATTGCAGAATATCTCTGTTACATATTAGTACTTTTGACCCAAAATGTGATTTAAATAATGTTAATATTGTATCTTTGAATATCCTTTTATTTTTAGCTTTTTCCCATTTTGTTTTAGGTGCTTTTTGCAAACAGCTGTAATTACTTGCATAGTTGTAGGTAAATTTTATTTTCTAAATGTGCTCCCTTCTTTCTGGAAGTTCACCTCATTAACCTTGATTGTGATAATAGATTTTGTTGTTTAGATTCTTAGCTGCAGAAAATAGAATCTATTTTTACTTGTTTAAAAAGAAAAGGTTTTAGCAAAAGCTTTAGTTAACCCACAAAATAATGGAAAGGGCTAAAGAAACATACAATATACTTTAGGCTAAGCTTCTGGGAAATGATGTCTATAACCAAACTGCAAAATCAGATGTGCTAAGGAGCTGCCTGCTGTACTCTATGCCTGCAAATTTCATGCCTTCTTCCTCTTATTTTTTTCTTTCAACTTTAAAAAATTGTGAAATATAACACACTGAAAAGGCCATAAAGCATAAATGTGCAATTTAATGAATAGTTATAAAATGAACACTATCTGGGTAAGAAAGAGAACATCTCCTGCGCTCCGCAAGTCCCTGTATGTCCCTCCTGACCTCACGTTTCTATTTTCGCCCGAGCGGTAACCACCATCCTATTATGATGATAGTTCTGTAGTGCTTTATTTATTTTTCTTAATAGTTTTACCACTTGTCTATAAACACAATAGTTTGTTTTTTTGAAGAAAATCATGCTGTATGTAGTCTTTTATCTCATGCTTCTAGTGAGAGTGTGTTACGTGTAGTGTATGTAGTCTGTTGTCATGTTGAAGGGCATTTGGGTTGTAGCTCATTTTTAGCCCACGTGAACAGTGCTGCTATGAACATTCATATATATTGTATATACATGTACATTACTTGATGGTATATGTCTAGAGGTAGTCAAAGAGCATACAATCTTTACCTTTAATAGATAATACCTAGATGTTTTCTAAAGTTGTTGTACCAGTTTATACTCCACCAGTGGCTGATGATAGGACATGTTGCTCCACATTCTTAACCACATGTACTATTGTCAAACTTTAGTTTATGCAATCTGATAATTATGCAGTGATATCTCATTGTGGTTTTTAATTTGTATTTTGCTGTTAATGGAAGAAGCTGAACACCTTTGCATGTTTTTTGGCTGTTTGGGTTTTCTCTTTTGTGAAAGACCTGTTCAATGTTCAAGCTTTTTATCCATTTTTCTATTGGGTACTCTGATTGATTTTATTTGTAGGAGTATTTGATGTATTCTGGATACCATTCCTTTGCTGTATATATATTACAAATATATCCTCTCCTATCCTGTGCCTTGTCTTTTCACTCTAGTAATGCTATCTTCTGATGAACAGGAACTCTTAATTTTGATGGTAGTACAACTCCGCAATTACTTTCTTTGTATGGCTAGCCCATTTTTTGTCTTTAGGGAGTTCTTCCCTAAAGATCATGAATGTACCTTCCTATATATCTTCACGTATTTTAGCTTTGTTTTTCATGTTAGGTTTTTAATGTACCTGGACTTGATTTTTTAAAAGTTACATTTTGTAATTTTTAGTTGCTGATTTACAGAAATAGAATTGATATTTTATATAACAATATTTATATCCAGTAACTAACTGAATTTTATCAATGCCAATAATCTTCCTATAGATTCTTTTGATTTTTCCACAAATGTTTTTTTTTTTGGGGGGGGGAATTTTCTTTTCACATACTCCTCTTGGTGCCTCTCAGGCTACTTTCTTTTCTTAAAAGATGGTTATAACAACAAAAACTAACATTTATTGAGCACTTACTATATGTCATGTTTATTTCAGGTGGTTTTACATATGTGCATGTGTATACATTTCTACTTTCATCAATATCGACAGCTGGTCTGGGTTCCCTCAGCAGTTGTGAAGGCCATTATTTCATATACTGCGAGCAACCCTCTGCTATGAGTAACAGGGCCCTCTGTTGGGTGGATTCCATCTGTAGCATGGGATGGAGAGATGGCACTGTAGGGTTCAAGAGATGTCTTTTCAGCGTATATAATATTGAAAAAGAAAGGAACTAGTTAGTCTGAATATATTAGTGAAGCCTTGTGGCTATGAAAGTTGTATGGCATGTCCAGCTTTTTAGGCCACATTTCTTCTCGTTCCCTCATTCCCTCTGAGACCCTGATGACCCTAGCAACAGATACATTACTTTCCTTCAAAACGAGATATTATAGTTACTGGCAGCTTAGGAACTAAAATGTCTCACCTTTACATGCAGAGAATGTAGGCCCGTGACCTAGTTCCTGCAGTTTTAAATGAATCTGCCAAGCTTCTACCATCCATTCCTGCCTTCAGCCTTTGCCACTGCCTCTGAGTTTGAGCTTTTCTGGGGCTCTGTTAACAGGGAAAACTGATATACTGCCTTCTTTACTGACTGTGCTTTTAACTTATGTTAGATTACAAGTTTTGCATTCTGATTTCCCCCTCAATATAATTCCATTTGTTTAAAATCCAGGAGTTCCTCAGATTTGCTTATGACCCTTCTCTGTGTTTTGTGATTGCTATGGACCTCTTCTAATATTTGTATTTTGCCCTTTCAATGGGATTTGGAGGGGAGAATATGTTAGTGTTTGGATGCAGTCTGCTATCTTGAGCTATAAGTTATAGTTTAGTATTACTGAGTATTTCAGAATTTTTAAATGACAGAATTTAATTACTGTATGTTTTAGAATTAAATATGGGGATCTTTGCCACTTAATATTTGAATTATCTTGAACAAGTTCTTTAACGATTCAAAGTATTGATTTCCTCATGAAAATGAAGGAAGTAAAATGAAAATGATGGGAATAATCTTACCGATCTCATAGGTTTGTTCCAAGTATTATTTTAGATAATACATGTAAAGCTCTTAGCACAGAGCTTGGTACACAGTAGGTACTCAATAAATGGTGTTTATTAGGTTGAGTATTCAAAATAGTTTATTCAAAAACAAATCACGTAGCTTTTCCTGAAAATCTTTTCAAAGAGAGATTAATAAACAGGTGCTAAGCTACTGGCTATACCTCATATACTAAATAAAAGTATCAAAACTCTAAACATTCTTGCCACTAAATGTAGTTAGGACTAAGACTCAGGTTGAACTAGTAAATCTATCCTGTAATATTTTTCTCCTAGGATTAGTGTGATGGTTGTAATGTTATTACATTATTTATAAAATTAATTTATTAATGTATTGATGAAGGGATTAACACAAGTCCTTTAGAAACTTTCAAAATGTTTTTGTGAAATTTTTTCCAATGTTAATTCAAATTTTAACATGCTAATTCAGCATATGTTGTTGCCTTTTATATTCTGATACAGTGTTGATGTTTATACCTGGAAGAGTAAAATATTTTATTTCTTGTTACAGCGGAATGGCCAAAGACTATGACAGGTCTTCCCAGCACCTCAGGGACAACTGCCAGTGTGGTCATCATACGGGGCATGAAGATGTATGTAGCTCACGTGGGTGACTCAGGGGTGGTTCTTGGAATTCAGGATGATCCGAAGGATGATTTCATTAGAGCTGTGGAAGTAACACAAGATCATAAGCCAGAACTTCCCAAGGAAAGAGAACGAATCGAAGGACTTGGTGGGAGGTAATCATTGTGCTGTTTTGTCTTTCCTCTTTTTTTTCTATTTAGTCCTTTTCTGCTTTATTAACCAGATTGATCTACTGCTCTCTTTTAATGAAGTGACTTGCTTGGTATTGCAGAGTTTTAGTTTGCCTGATAAAGTACCATGTGTGTTCATATTTATCTCATTATTTTGAATTGAGTTTTGTTTCTGGTAATGATTCCAAAGGGAAATAATATTTTAGTGGGACTCAAGTAACAACACATACAAGGATTTATGAAAACCTTTTACATACTGATCAGCAAGATCTTCAGAATCTGAGCAGAGCAGTCCTTCGAGTTCCAGAGTAGAATGGTGTGAATCTGGGTTTGGGAATAAATTTTGTTAGAATTAACCTTCAGCTTTTTTTCTTTGATTTCTATTCATATGTGCTGCAAACCTTTCTTCTTTTCTCTGTTTCACCTTATTGTTTCAATGTATAGATAGTTTATAAACTATGAACTAAAATCGACTTCAGCATAATATTTTTATGATACAAACTAAAATGTAAACTTATTCTAAAAAACCAGAGAAATGAAGAACAGGAGAAAATTTTTACATTCTCCCAATACTCATTTGTAAAAATTGAGTCTGAGGCAAGTTAAATAGAATCTACTGTTTTCTAAATAATCATTCTAACTAAAGCCTTGCCATGATATTACTTGCCTCTCTTTCTTTTTTTTAATTAAATCAAAATGGTCTTTTTCAGGAAAATAATATACTGGGGAAAATAATGAATATCCTTAAACTATAAGGAATTCAAAAAATCAGTAAGTAAAACACTGTCATCCCCAGATGGATCGAGGAAATTTGAACAACAAAAATACAGAAGAGTAATAAACACTTGAAAACATTTTAACATTGAAATGAAACTCTCTTTCTATTTGACTAGCAAAAATTAAAAAAACCAAAGAGGTACTTCTTAACTATTTTTGTTGAAAGAGGTAGTCTGTTGGTAGCATTATAAATTGGTACGACTATATGGAATATATTAATACATAGCAGTAGCTTTAAATGTTATAGACTTAATAATTTCTGGACTCTAAAGAAGAAATCTGAAAGTGGACCAAAATATCTGAACAGTTATTGAATGCAGCAATGTTTAATGACTATTAAAGGCCGGAAATAACTAGAAGACCCAATAGCTGGAGAATGGTTAAGGATATTATAATACTTATTCATAACATTGAATATAAAATAACCATTAAAATAATGTTTATACATAAATTTTTAAAAAATCATGGTGTTACAAAAATCTTCAAACATAAGTAAAGGTAAGTATTATAACGAACTCCCATATTATGGGAAATTTTTAATAACAGGAGAAGGCCTACTGGTCAAAGAATAAATAGGATATAAAATTATATTTGTAGTGTAATCTCAACTATGTAGAGAAATAGGAATAGGATATAAATACACCAAATGTTAATTTTCTGAGTGATTTACATATATACATATACATGTATGTATGTGTCTATATATGTGCATATATATGCATGCATACTTTTTTAATGATAGCATTCATTTGGCTAAAATTTAGGTAGCATAAAATAATGTGCTATCGGGCCGGCCCGGTGGCTCAGGCGGTTAGAGCTCCGTGCTCCTGACTCCGAAGGCTGCCGGTTCGATTCCCACATGGGCCAGTGGGCTCTCAACCACAAGGTTGCCAGTTCAATTCCTCGAGTCCCGCAAGGGATGGTGGGCTCTGCCCCCTGCAACTAAGATTGAACACGGCACCTTGAGCTGAGCTGCCTCCCGGATGGCTCAGTTGTTGGTTGGAGCGCGGGCTCTCAACCACAAGGTTGCCAGTTCAATTCCTCGACTCCCGCAAGGGATGGTGGGCAGCGCCCCCTGCAACTAAAATTGAACACAGCACCTTGAGCTGAGCTGCCGCTGAGCTCCCGGATGGCTCAGTTGGTTGGAGCCTGTCCTCTCAACCACAAGGTTGCCGGTTCGACTCCCGCAAGGGATGGTGGGCTGTGCCCCCTGCAACTAGCAATGGCAACTGGACCTGGAGCTGAGCTGCGCCCTCCACAACTAAGACTGAAAGAACAACAACTTGAAGCTGAACAGAACCCTCCACAACTAAGACTGAAAGGACAACAATTTGACCATTGTTCCCCAATAAAGTCCTGTTCCCCTTCCCCCAATAAAATCTTAAAAAAAAAAAAAAAAAAAAAAAAATAATGTGCTATCAAAGGTCTCTCAAGTACTACTGTCCCACAGGCCACCCAGTTCCTCTCTATGTGCAAGAAACGGGCATTACTGTATCCGTAACATTTAATTAGTCTCCTGTTGAAGGATAGTCTTTTTGTTGTTGTTGTTATTACAAACACTATTGTAAAACAAAAAAATCCTGCACATGCATCTTTTTGTACAGTGCAAGTATATTTGTATGATCATTATCTAGAAGTGGACTTCCTGGGCCAAAGAATATTGATGTTTTGAATATTGATAACTATTTGTCTCCGTGGAATTTGTACCAGTTTACACTTCTATCAGCAGTATATGTGGATGCTCTTGACAATATACTTACAGAACTTTTTTTTTTTTTGTAAAGGAAATCTAACCCCCCCCCCCTTTTTTTGTTTTTAAGATTTTATTGGGGAAGGGGGACAGGACTTTATTGGGGAACAGTGTGTACTTCCAGGACTTTTTTCCAAGTCAAGTTGTTGTCCTTTCAATCTTAGTTGTGGAGGGTGCCGTTCAGCTTCCAGTTGTCCTTTCAGTCTTAGTTGTGGAGGGCGCAGCTCAGCTCCAGGTCCAGTTGTGTTTCTAGTTGCAGGGGGCGCAGCCCACCATCCCTTGCGGGAGTCCAACTGGCAACCTTGTGGTTGAGAGGATGCGCTCCAACCAACTGAGCCATCCGGGAGCTCAGTGGCAGCTCAGCTCAAGGTGCCGTGTTCAATCTTAGTTGCAGGGGGCGCTGCCCACCATCCCTTGCAGGAGTCGAGGAATTGAACTGGCAACCTAGTGGTTGAGAGCCCACTGGCCCATGTGGGAATCGAATCGGCAGCCTTCGGAGTTAGGAGCATGGAGCTCTAACCGCGTGAGCCACTGGGCCAGCCCCTACAGAACTTTTTTGATCATATCCAATTTTAGGTTTCAAAAAGGCATCTTAGTGATGTTTTCATTTGAATTTATCTTATGAGAAAGGTTGAGTATTGTTTTATTTGTTTAAGAGCCATTTATATTTCCTTTTTGTATTTGTTTATATTGTTTCTTCATCTTGGGGGAAGGTTGTTAGCCTTTTTTGAATTAATATATAGGAGCAACTTACACATTAGAGAAATTAATGCATGTGATACAAGTTTCAGATGTTGTTTTCAGTTTGTCTTTTGATTCTATTCCTGAAATTTTTTTTTTCTGAAATTTTGATTATGCTCCTGGAAGTTTATTTTAATGTAGTTAAATGTATCTTTTTCTTCTGTTATGATTTTTGTCTTTTGTGCCATATGTACAATTCTCCCACTGACATTATTAAAGCCTTCTATAGTTTCTTCTAGTACAGCGGTTATGAATATTTTTGGTCTCATGAACGCTTTACCTTCTTAAAAATTGAGGACCTCAAAGAGCTTTTTGTTTTTACAATAGTAATTAAAATGGAGACATTTAAAAATATTTGTTAATTAATTGAAAAATAACATTAAACTCATAATGTGTTAACATAAAGGACATTTTTGATGAAAAAAGAGCTATTTTCCAAAACAAACATTTAGTGAGAGGATTGGCATTGTTTTATATTTTCACAAGTCTCTATCTGCTTCTGCATTCAATTTGTCATGATACGTTATTTTGGTTGCAGTATCTGAAGTAAAATTTGGTCTTACATAGATATATAGTTGGAAAAGGAAGGAGTATTTTAATAGCTTTTCAATGTATTGGGGATATTCTCCTTTGGTACTATTCCAAAACTCAAGAAATGCTAGTTTCTTAAAGGTTAGTAATAGTGTGGTTAACTAAAATCCTACCTATCAGTGACCTTTTCATATTCTTACATTAAGAGCCATAGGTATATCAATTAAAAGCCATTGGTTAAATGATTATTTTTATCCATGCATTTAAAAAAATTAATAGACTTTATTTTTTAGAGCAATTTTTAGGTTCACAGCAAAATTGAGTGGAAAGTACCACAGAGTTCCGGTATACGCCCTGCCTGGTCCTAGTACCACGTGCAGTGCACAGCCTCTCCCACTGTCAACATCCTGCACCTGATGGTACATTTGTTACAGTTGGTGACTGTATGTACATTGACACATCATTATCACCCAAAGTCCATAGTTTATTTTAGGATTGCTCTTGGTTTTGTACATTCTAGGGTTTTGTCAAATGTATAATGACATGTATCTACCATTATAGCATCATATAGAATAGTTTCACTGTCCTAAAAATCCTTTGTGCTCTTCCTATTTATCCTTTCTTCCTACCCCTTACTCCTGGTAACTACTGGTCTTCTTATTGTCTCCATAGTTTTGCCCTTCCCAGAATGTCAAATAGTTGGAATCATATAGTACATAGCCCCATGCATGATTTTGTAACATAGGCATTGGTTATTTTTAAAATATTGGTTTGCTGAGTTACGTAGATCATCCAAATACTGACACGTTTTATAATACACTAGCATATCAAGTCATGCAACCTCTCAAAAACTCTACCATGTATACACATGGTCTTAGTACTATTATGAAAATAATTTTGACCTTGCAGAACCCCTGAAAAGGTCTGGGGGACTCTCCGAGGCTCCTGAATCTTATTTTGAGAACCACTTTTCTAGTACTTGTATGGTTTCATCTGTTACATTTTAATTAATCTCTCCAGAATTTTAAAATCTAAGCTGTGTAGTAGAGATACAGATTAAATTTTTTTTTCTTGATGGCCACTGGTAGCCACTTGGACAATTACACATCTTTTCCTTTCCCAGGCATAAAATCCTTTAGTGGGAGGATGACCTCGAGCTTACCCTCTTCTAATACTGTTTCTCTGGTTAAGATAAATATGGAATGTCAGCTCTATTATGAGGCAACATTGCTTATTGTAGAATGACCCTTGAATGGAACTGTATCTGGAGAGGGAAGATTTTGAGTGCACTATAAATTTCTGTTGGGAAGCACAGACCTTAGCTGCCCTGTGTACATGCAGTTTGATTTGTGCAGGGACCAGGAAATCCTGGGTTATTATAAGACACTGATTCTTGAGGCATATGAAACTTAACCTGTGGCATATGATGCTCACTAGTTGTGTGGGGATGGGGTGAGGAACTACAAAATAGCTCCTGGATTTCTGTAAGCATCACTGCTGAAGACAACATGACTGAAGCTGCCTGCTGGCATGCTGTGATTCCTGGTCCTGTACCCCACAAAGTTAAATGAGCCTGGTTTTCATGCTATATAGTGTGTTTGATTCTATTAAGTGTGAATGTCAGTCTGTATCTGAGACCACTGTTGGCAGTCATGCAAGGGGGACTTTTGTAATTATAAATTGAATTCCTGTATTTAGTATCTGGGTCTTTATCTGGACTTTCTATTTTTTTATACTGTATGTTCATGTACAGAACCATACTTTTTAATCGAGGCTTTATTATAATTTTTAATATTAGTAGGCCTGATCCCTTCTCATTAATTTTATAAAATTTATTTTTCTTGGCTATTCTTTATTTTTCTGTATAAAATTTTAAATTATATTTTCTTTTATTTTAATAACTTTTTTAGAGTTTATGTTTTTTGTCTTATCTCTTAAAATACCATCTGGATAGTTGGACAGATGCTATTTACCATTTGGGAGCAGGTGTCTTTTTGCACAAATTGAGCTGTTTTATTATAAGTTACTTCCTCCTTTCCCTCTGTCTCACCCTAGGCAATTGGCCAGTACTGTTTTTCCAGCCTTCTGTTGCTGCTCAGTCAGCTCTCTGCGTATCAGGCTGTTCCTTTTGTGTAATCCTTTTAATCATAAGGGATAACAGTGAAGAATCCAATAAAAGCAGCATTTTTTTATACCATTGCTTTGGTGTTTGGATTCCGGATTTAAAACTTTGTTTTAACCAGTATCATTATTTTGTCTTTTGTTCCTCAAAGACACAGACACCATAATATTTTTGATTATTAAATATCAAGAGAGGCTTCTAGTAGAGTTATATTGGAAACTATTTGGGTAGCTACTATAATTACTTCAGTATTAAGTCTTATTATTTAGGAAGCAGGTTTAGGAAAGGACAATAGGACTTAAGGTGTTATGAAGGCAGAATGTTGGAGTCTCTTCCTGACTCATGTTTCATAGATTCTTCTCAGTGGTAGAGTTAGTCTTTACTCTCTGGTTTGCTTTCAACTTTGAAGAAAGCATAAAATAACAAAATGATCAGCTTTGATATTCTTACTCCTATTCTTATGACCTAGAACAATGTTGATTTCAGAATTGTGAATTAAAGTGGTTCTCAAAAGGGATAGTAAATGAGGAACTCTCTTGAATTTCTCTTCTATGTTAACATTGATAATGTTTTCTGATCCTTCTGTACTTCATTCTCCGTTGTGCTGTCCAGCATAGTTGCCACTAGCCCTATCTGGCAATTTAAGTATAAATTAATTAAAATTGAAAATTCAGCTTCTCATTTGCACTAGTCACATTTACAGTGCTTAGTACCCACAAATAGCTAGTGTATTGGACAGTGCCGAATATTATTGTCCACTCACCTGCTTGTAGAGGAAATAAAATTCCAGATTATAATCAAAGGGTTTCTGGGTACACATGGGACCTGAGTGAGAAGATGTAATTAAAATATCTTAATGTCATCTATCTTTGAGAGTCTTTGGAATTAACTTCTGTCTTTTGTATGCATCTGTCAGGTGGGCCTAATATCAGGTAGGCTAATATTGTTTCTTGGAAATGTCGTTTGCCACTCTTCAACCCCAACTTTTCTAGCCTTCCAGAGGAAGATTTTTCTGCTACTGATTTTTTTCTAAACATTTAGGAAGATTATGAGTAAATTGATTTAAGGGTCAGCCACCCATTTTATTCATACCAGGCACAAGTTAAGAGACTGTCTCTAATGTTTTTTATGATTACCTTTTTTGCTCTATGACTTGACCATACTTCCATGTTTTAGGCAAACTAGAATGTACTGGCTCCTCTGTGTACTAATTACAGATTTCTGCTGCTCCTATGCCAGATTTCTAGGACGATTTTCTTACTCTGTAACTCTTAAATCTACATCTCCACAATTGTTTCCAAAGTATAATCTCACATTTCTAATTATAGAAATATCTAAATCATAGATATTTCTATTGAAGTATTTCCTATTAATTCCTCAAATCAAAACTATTAAAATTGAAGTTCTGTTTTGAGTACCCTCAGATCTCTCAAAAACTATATAAACTTTCCTTTTCAATTTCTTTTATTGTTGTTTAATCCATCTCCATTTATAACCTCTTCTTCCTCCCCTTAATTTTTTTAGTTTTCTTTTCTGACATATCTATTCATTTTTCTTCCCATTATACTTCCATTGCATTCTGTCTAGCCTACTTCAGTAATCTCCAAATTCTCATCTTAATCTGCCCTATTTTATAGTCTTTCTTTTCTGAGCAGGAATTTTGGCTTATGCATCTTTATATCTGAAACAAGTCACTATTTTGTGATGATATATCTAATTTTATTAGTTATTTAACACATTGAGCTACCTTGTCATGTTTTAATCATTTAGAGTATTTATATGAACTCTATTTTTTAGCGTGATGAACAAGTCGGGGGTGAATCGTGTAGTTTGGAAACGACCTCGGCTCACTCACAATGGACCTGTTAGAAGGAGCACAGTTATTGACCAGATTCCTTTTCTGGCAGTTGCAAGAGCACTTGGTAAGTATGACTTACATTTGGTGAAATCATATTGGATTTTCTATGACATATGGGGGTAAAATAAAAGAGGAGATTGAGAACTAAACCCTTGTTTGGTACATAATGGGGATAGAAATATGGTGATATTATATTAAATGCTGTAAAACCTAATTGAGGGGAAGGTTGAAGTATGGATTTCCATGCTAATTGCTCTTTGATCATGAGTCATGGTCAGTGTTTTGCTAATCCCCATCTATACTTAGGGAAGTATTCATATGCTTAGGTTTGATGTTACCCTTAAAACTATTTCTAAATGTTCTTCTGTACTTTAGCCCTTTATATTTCTTTTAAGAGTCTCCAAAGCTCTTTTTTTCTTTAGGTAGCAAAAGAAATTGTCCATGACAAAATCAAAGTATTTCCTGGTATACTTGGTTTTGGAAGGAAGACTAGAGGATTATATCTGTTCAAATATCTTACCTTGGATATGCTAGTTAAATTTTTTTCTAAAGAAAATTTCTCCTAGAATTCACCAATTTTTTCCTGCTCTCCTTTCCTTGAACAGAAACCTAAGTACTGACTTGGTTAGGCTTTTGAACTGCGTTAGGCTTTTGTGAGATAATACAGATATACTCTGTCCTCATGGAGCAAGACTACGTAGTTGGGGAGACAGGCAATAAGGAAGTAAGCTTGTAAAGGAAATAATTACTGATTGGGAAATACCATGAAAGAAAGAAACAGTGTCCTGTGATGAAGAATAATTTAGAAGGGGAAAAACTATTTTAGACAGTATGATGGAAATGCGCCTTTGGGAAGTTTTATTTTAGCGCGATTTAATGGCTATTCTTACTATCTCTTAGTTATCTTTGGTTATCAAATGCTCATACTCCCAATCTTCATGGAGCCTGTAATCTAGTGGGGGGAATAGGTAATGAGCAAACAAATTAGAAAGTTATTCTAAAAAGTGTCATAAAGAAATTAAACAATATGATGTGCCAGTAATTGGCAGGTGGGATAGTGGGTAACAGGGGAGGGCTACTTTAGAGAGGATGGTCATTTCAGTAAGACCTAAAAAAGAAGAGGCAAAGAAAATAACAGTCAAAGCAGAGCCATAGCAGTTGTAAAGGCCAGTAAGCAGCTAGTGGACAATTATTGGGGGGAAGGAGTTAGGGGTTGTATAGCACATATTCTCTTTTTACTATGAGCAGTTTTAGTTTAGACATTCCTATTCAGGGTCCTTTTGTAAAACAAAATGTCAGGCATATGACCCCAGCTAGATCAGTCAGTCAGATTCTCTATTCTGGACTTTGAATTGTGAATTTATTTAGTAAGGACAAAATTTAAAAACAAAAACCAAAAAAAAAAGATTGGAATGAATTCAACCCTAGTGGTATTGACCTCCTTCAGCAGTGTCCATAGCTATGGTTGGATTTGCCTACCTAATTGCTTGGAAATACCCTGTTTTCATTCCTGGTTCTCCAGCTTCTTGTCTATCTGTGAGCTACTTGATTTTCTTCTGAGTTGCATTTTGGTCTATTATTCACCTGAGCTGGAAATTGTCATTTGCAAGCAAAGAATCCTAATGCAGGGAGGAAAGAAAGAGCTTGATGTCTTTAAGGACCTGGAGCCAGTGTGAGAGAGGAGATTGAGATATAAAATGAAGGTGGAAATGAGGCCTGATTAAGAAGGACCATACAGGCTAAGGTAAGGAGTTTGGTGAAGACATTATGGGTGGTAGGCAAGAACTAAATCCTACACGGCCTTTTAGATCATGGTAAGGAATTTTATTTTAAGTGCTTTTGGGAAGGGATTGAAGAGAAGTATACCATAGTGGTGAAGAGATCGACTGGATCCAAAATTTCTAGGTTCCAATCCCAATGCTATTACTTACTGTAAAAACTTGAGCAAATTGCTTAATATATTGTGAGTTTTTTTCATCTGTGAAGGGAGGCTAATAATGGTACCTACCTCATACTGTTGTGAGTATTGGATGACTTAATACATGTAAAATGCTTAAAATAGTGCCTGGCACATGATAAGTGCTCTATAAGTGTTAGCTGTTATCATTGTTTATTGAAGTAAGGTAGTGACATTATCCAGTGTGTTTTTAAAGGATTGTTTTGGCTACTATAATGGCTAAAATTATTGGAGGCAAGGATACCATTTAGGGGCCTGTACCAGTATTTTAGGCACTTTATGTATTTTAGAGGTTTCTGCAGAACCAGAAGGCTGTCTGAATTACCCAGGTCATTTACTCAGTACGTATAAGCGTGAGATACAATTGATCCTTTACATTTCAAGTAGATGGCAAATTTTGAGTTGACTACTGCCATTTGTAACATTAGGGAACTTTGAAGGATGGCATTCGAGGCAAAGAATTACTATTAAAGAGTAGAGGGGTTTTTAATGAGGAATTCAACTCATTGGACTGAGGGCAAGGTCTTACTTCAGGTTCAAAAGGAAGGTGAACCTTCAATTTAAAAAAGTGGATGCCAATTTATTTTGTTTACATGAAGTGTGCGCCAAGCATTTCAAGTAGTCCTTGAAACCCTTAAGTGATTGTATAGAGGAAGAGAAGGAACAGGTGAAGGACTGGCAGAAAGGGCAGGAAAACCAACTGGTTTTTCTGTTTCAGACATTCCTACTCAGTTCAAAGATAACCTCTAGAGTAATTCATGCAAGAAGTAATTCAACCCCTGCTTGAATATCGTCATTGATTTTTACTTAATGTTTCAAAGTACAAACTCTTACATTATTGTACAAGTCTAATTGTGAATTATAATCTGCCTTTATGAATCTTTCAGACATTGATTCTAGTTTTGTGTGCTGTAACAAAAACTGGGCGCAGTATACTTATTTTTCCTTTTGCATAATAAGTCATTTACCTATTCAAAATTGACTAGCATGTTTCTCTGTTCTGTGCTCTAGGCTGATTTTAGACCATTCAGTATTCTTGTCATATTCCTCTGGATGTGTCCTTCAATAATTGTCCTTCAAGAATTGATATTTTGCAACATGTGGTCTGACCAATTTGAAGTACAGTGGAAATATTTAGTACCTGCTACTTGAACATTGTACTTCTAATATTGGAGTCCTAGAATCTGGCTTTTAGCAGTCATACCACATTTGTTAGCTTATTAAGCCCAGATCTCTAGATACTTTTTTATGAACTGCTACCAGGTCAAGTTTCTCTGTTACATATCCTGTTAGTTTTTGTTGGGATGGTATGAGAGTAGGGAGATGAGAGTGAATGATAGCAGCATTAGATGAGTTTTTTGCAGAATGTATTAATCAGGATAAAGGTATTTGAAGAGAGATCTTGATTGATGTGATATATTTTTTCCTTAGCTTGTTTCAACATTCATTAACTACCTGGAGAAAGAAATAGAATTTATAGTCCTCAATTTTGTGTATTACACAAATATTCAAAAGTGCTTAGGCAGCAGGATGTTAGCATTATTTTCAAGTGTCTCCCCACAGATTGCTTTTAGTTGTAAGAGAATAAAAATGGTAATTAGAAAGTAGAGAAATCAGGCAACACCTTGATTGGATGATCAGAATTACCAGCACTAAGGAGGAATAGTTGGACAATGTGTGCTTCCAGATATGTGATATGCTAAGGGGACGCAATGTCCCCTATGTAGTACTCTGGCCAAGAATGCATAACCTCAATTAGTATTACAGGAGGCTAGAGAAATGTTACAAGTAAATGGCTATTCTTGATCCTAGGCTGGATCCTGTAAAGGACATTACGCCATCTGATAATTTGGAATATGGATGGTAGATGGTAGCTTAGGTCGGTAGTAGTGTAAATTTATGAAGCTGGTAACTGTGCTCTGGTTACATAAAAGAATATCCTTAGTCTTAGAGGATGCATGTGGAAGTATTTAGGAGTAAAGAGCCATGATTTAAAATATTTTTTATACATATATGCACGTATATACAATGTTTACATATATGTAGCTAGAAAACAAAGTAAATGGGGTACTTTTTTTTCAATAGTAGGTGGATCTGGATAAAGAGTATATGGGTGTTCTTTGTCCTATTTTTATTTTAGTAACTTTGTACGTTTGAAATGATCTCCAAATAAAATGCTTTTTAAAATAGGCTGACAGCAATAATATGAAATTTAATAGGAATAATGTACTAAACTTAAGTTCTGAACATTATTTGGGAGACATCTACTTTGATAGCATTTCATATGAAAAAGAACTAGGGATTGGTGGACATTAGGTTATATCCATGCATTCGTTATTATGAAAAACGCTGAAGTAAATATATCGTTATATACGTGTATGAGATGTCTTTAAGATACATAACTAGAAGTGGAATTGCTAGGTCATAATATATTACTCACCAACTGTTAAAATACCATGACACACATACAAAACGATAATATTTCTTCATCAAACAGAGGAGGTTACTTGAGGTTGGTGGTAAGTGGCCTAAAGGTGGTAAGTAGCTACCCAGGTCCCACCCTCCTGAACCAAGGTCACACTCAACCCATCGAGGGCATACCATTTGGAAAACTCAGGAGTTCTTAGATGCATACATCTTTAGCATTATTAGATACTGCTAAATTTCTCTCCAAAGTGATCATGCCAGGTGATTAAAATCCCACTATATTAGTTGTCTATTGCTGTCTAACAGAATACTCTCCAACTTAGCATTTTAAAACATTTGTTATCTCACATGGTTTCTGTGGCTCAGGAACCCTTGAATGGCTTTAGGTGCTTCTGGCCCAGGGTCTGTCATGTGGTTGCAAGCGAGCTGTCAGCTATGGCTGTGATCATCTGAAAGCTTGAATGGGGTTGGACATTTACTTTTAGGATGGCTTACTCACATGGCTTTTGGCAGGAGGCCTCACTTCCTTGCCCTGTGGCCCTCTTGGTAGGGCTGTTTGATGTGTCTTCTTCATGAGATGGTAGCTAGCTTCCCAGAATGAGTGCTCCAAGGGAGAGCGAGGTGGTAGCCAATGTGTTTTTATCATCTAGTGTCATAGTCATACATCATCACTTCCTAACAAATAACATATTTTATTTGTTTGCACTGAGTCACTAAGTCTGGCCCTGCTTAAGTAGAGGGGAATTAAGCTCTACCTCTTTAAAAAAGGGTATATAAGAATTTGTGCACATATTTTAAAACCACATACAGAGTTACCACTTCTTTATAATTGTTCATTCATCCAGCAAATATTTAGTAAATGCCTGTTAATGTGCCAGATACTGTTCTAGATTCTGGAGATTCTGCAAAACAGTAAAAAATTCCGAGACCAATGGAACGTTCTCTTTCTAGTAGGGGGAAACAGATGATAAATTAAAATAAATAAGTAGAATATATATTTTGTTATATAGTGAAAAGTGTTACCATGAAAAAAAGCAGGGAATGTTGTGGGTGGGGTATAATTTTAAATGGGATGGTCAGAGGAGGTCTGAAAGATGGTATTTGAGTAGAGCTGAGCCATTGAGACCTGTGGGTTTCTGGGGCAAGAGAATTTAGGCAGAAGGAACAACAAATGCAAATGACCTTATTACTTACGGTTTTTGTTTTTGTTTGTTTTTTTTGTTTTTTTCATGTTTGTTTGTTTTAACTGAGCAGCTTGAAAGGTGGGAGTTGCCACTAACTGATATAGCAAAGACTGGTACATTGTTTTTAAGGGGAGGTCAGGAATTCAGTTTTGGACAAGTTACTTTGGAGATGCTTATCAGACGTTAGCTAAGTGGTGATGTCAGTTGGTTTCTGGTTATGGCATTGACTGTAGGTGAGATCTCAAGAAGGTAAGTATTTTGTTACATGTCAATATAACTCAAATTTTTTTTAAAGGTAAGTATTTAAAACACTGTTGATAGTTCAGGTAAGGGAAGACTGAGAAGTGACCATTGGGTTTAGCAATGTGGAGGTCATTGATGACTTTGACAGAGTATCTTTTAGTGGGATGGTGAAATCGCACTCATTATTGGAGATGGCTTAAGAAAGAGCAAGGGGAGGAAAATTTTATATAGTAAGTTTGACTCTCTTCCTAGGTGTTTTATTATACAGCGAAGAACAGAAATGGGGCTTTAGCGGGAGCAGAAAGTATAGGGTCAAGAGAGGATTTGCTGCTATTACTTTAAAAAGGGAAGAAATAATAGTAGTTGATGGGAAGGAGCCACTACAACAGTGAAAACTTTATGTAGGAGGTAAGAGGTAATTGCTATAGTAATGTCCAACATTGTGACATAATTTTTTAAACAAATATGTGAATGAATTTTGATATAAAAAGATTTATGTGGGAGAGATGGAATTTAATAATGAAAAAAATAGCTTCTGTTTTTTCTCATTTTACTTTCACATTTTCTCCTCAAAAATAATACCTTTCAGATTTGAACATTTAAGCTAAAAAAATGTGGGTTTTTTTGGGGGGGAAGGGGAACAGGACTTTATTGGGGAACAGTGTGTACTTCCAGGACTTTTTTCCAAGTCAACTTGTTGTCCTTTTAATCTTAGTTGTGGAGGGCGCAGCTCAGCTCCAGGTCCAGTTACCGTTGCTAGTTGCAGGGGGCACAGCCCACCATCCCTTGCGGGAGTTGAACTGGCAACCTTGTGGTTGAGAGCCCACTGGCCCATGTGGGAATCGAACCGGCAGCCTTCGGAGTTAGGAGCCTGGAGCTCTAACAGCCTGAGCCACCGGGCCAGCTCCTAAAAAATGTTTTATCACATTACTTTTTCAGTCTTTATTCTGGCACTTAGGGGAAAATTTTTTTTAAAGCAATAATGGTTCTAGTTTTCTTTTTTAAGTTTAACTTTTGAAAGATAATACTTAAATTGGCCCATGGTAAATTAAATGATAGTATTTAATACCATTATTATGGTTTATAGCCATTTCTAGTTTTTGGTGAAAGAAAGGAGTTTGCTTATAAAAATTGGTATCATTTAGGCGCTGATGATCATTATTACTTGAATACAAATGTAGCAAAGGTGCCTTCTAGTGGCTGCTGGATGGAATTGCATGTGAGTCTTGCAAATCATTTATTCTTTGAACAGATACTTATTGAGTGCACATAGAAGCTTATAGTTTAGAGAAGGGGAGAGGCATTCATAAAATGATCACAAAAGAACTTAAAAATTACAACTTTTAAATACTTCTATATGTGCCAAAGAGAACTTAAAATAGGGGTATTTTACCTAGCCGGGCAGGCCAGAAGAATAGGGTTTAAGCTGAGGGATGAAGAATTACTAGAAGTAAGGAGAGGAAGACAGTGTTTTTTAGGCATAGGAACTGCATTTGTGAACTGCTCGGTGATCGGAGGAAGCATGGTGAATATAAGGGACTTTGATGAAGGTCAGTGTGGCTGGAACAGAGATAATAGGAATAAGGGACGTGGATAAAATGACAAAATGTGCATTCTTATAATCTGGATAAGAGCTGTGTCTTTATCTTAAGAACAAGAGTAAACTATTGCAGAGTTGGATTGGGAAAAATATTAACTAGATTTGTGTGTTTTTTAAATTATAGCAAAACACATCTAACATAAAATTTGCCATCTTAACCATTTTGGGTGTACAGTTCAGTGGTATTTAGTATATTGCATTGTTGTGCAGCCATCACCACCATCCATCTTAAATTTGTGCTTTAAAAAGATTATTTTGGTCACAGTTTTGAGATGGATTAGTGAGGCAACAGTTGCTGGGATGCTGTCCATGAGAGCCAGCCACAGAGTGGGGTGGGTGCTACAATTCACTACAGGTAATGCACCACTGGGGTCCTGTGCACTGGCTGGCTGCCATGTGCCACAGGAGCAAGCAGAGAACATACTGAAATCAGAAGAAAGGCCTCTTTCTCCTCTGGTCTTCCTCCAGTGCCCCCACTGAAGACAAAAGGGAAATGGCCGTTGAACAGACAACCAACAACGCCTGCCACACTGTCTGAGGGTCCCTTCCTTTAGTATGTATAGGAATGGCATTCTGTGGGCCTACTTTGGTGTACAAACACTAGGTCAATAATAAAACAGTTCAAGGCCCAATTCTGATCCTTGTCAATTTGATTTTCGGTAATGCCATGTAGATTCCCTGAGCTGGTAGAATAAGGGAACTTGCTATATATCATGTTCCTAAATCTGGCTATGGATCCGACTCATCTGGAGAGTTTGTTAAAAGTTCAAGTTCTGGGAACTTTTATTGGCAAATTTAAAGCAACTTGAGCATCAAAACAATAACAGGAAAAAGTTACAACATTGAGGGAAAAAAGAATTCATGAGTCCATGCTGATACTAAAAAGATTATAAAGAAGTAGAGAGAGGAATGGAAAGCTCTTTTTAAGAAAAGACAACTAATAAATATAGTCCAAGTGTTCTAATTCTATCATCAGTTTACAACCATCACGGTAACAATTAATTCATGCAAAAATAATTAATGGATGCTAAAATGTGTATTTTGGAGGAGTACAGGGTATTTCACACAGTCTCAAACTGTCACCATACAGATTACTTATCAATTACAAAAAGAAAAGGTCACCTTTATGTGCTGGTAGACAGCACTTTAACCAAATGATCAAGCTTCACATAACCAATAATGGGACAGACTGACACATTGTGCTTTATAATATGATAAACCGAGGAGGGGACGGCTTCAGCAATGTAGTGTTCTGGCCCCAAAAAAGTTTAACCTGAACACAAACCCTTATATCTAGCATGAGACCACGAGGAAACAAATCTAAATTAAGGATCACTCTGCAAAACATCTGGCCTGGACTCCACAATTGTCAATGTCATGAATGACAAAAACATACCAAATGACCTAGAGAATGGTTCTGGGTTAAAAGCAACTTAAAGACAAATATGACAACTAAATGGAATGAGTGATCCTTGAGTGGATCCTCGATATTGAAAAAGCATTATTGGGACAACGGGGGAAATTTGAACAAGGATTTTAGATTACACAATATTGAATCAATATGAAATTTCCTGTGTGGTTATATAGATGGAACATCCTTATGCTTAGGAGATAAATGTGGAAATTTTAATACTTGGAGATGAAGTGTCTTGATGTCCACAGCATAATCTTGCTCAAATGGTTCAGCAAATAAATAAAACCTCCTCTATCCACAAATGGTAACATAGAAAATCTCAACGAATCTTCCAAAAAGCTGCTAGAATTAGTAAATGAATTCAGCAAGGTCACAAGATCCAAATTCACACACAATCAATTATGCTTTTATGTACTAGAAATGAACAATTCAAAATGGAAGTTTAAAAAAGCGTCATTTATAACTAGCAAAAACATAAACACTTAGGTGTAATTTAATAAAATATTTTATTTCCAAATGGATCTATAGGTTCAGTGCAATTCCAGTCAAAACCCAGATTCAGAAATTTAAGCTAGGTGAAATGAGCCCTTCTTGAAATGTATTGAGGGTTAGTGAGAAAGAAAGAAAGAGATTGGCAAGATACTGGGAACTAGTGATTTTTGGAGTTGTCAGTAAAAGAATAATTGTAAGCTTGAGGGTGATTTTCCAAAGGGGAGTGTACATATGCGAGTATGCTTATAAATATATCTATAGATCTAGATATCTATAGAAGGATCAGTGCTCGAATTAGAGAACTGGGAAAGACGGGGATGGGAAGAGAGATTTTTTTCATTGTATACCCTTTTGTATCTTTCGGGTTTTGTACCATGTGAATACGTTACCGATTTAACAACTTATTTTAAAATATTTTCAGATTTATAAAGATATTAATGTTTATACATGAGATACTGTGATCCTTCTTCAAGGTCATACAATCTGCATTAGATTGAGAGTTGGAATTTCTTTTTTCACCTAGATGTTAAGTTTAGACATATTAGGGATTCTGCTTTATATAAACTTATGTTCTTACTTGGCGTGGCAATATTAATTCCAAATAATAGGAAGAACCTGCTCTTGAAAGGTATAATCAATATTTATGAACTCTGTAATTGCTGCCTTAGTATTTATCTTAACTATTTCCATGTTTCTTTTTATAATTGCATCAGCCAAGGAGCTTTGTTTTACTGGTATAAAGAGGTAAATGTGTCTGTATGAGTTGACCTGGGCTATAATTGGCTTTTAATGGTAGCGTGTGTTCTCTTTTGCTACTCTAAAGGATGAATTGCCCCTTTCAAGAGGCTGATTTTGCAGTGAATTTTGCTACTTTAGAGTGGAGTAGTTGAGTTGAATTATTCTTTTCTTGGACTCTAAGCATGTTTGAATTGGCCAGTATTTCTTTCTTTCTTTTCTTTTTTTAATTTATTTTAAAAATTTATTGGGGTGACAATTGTTAGTAAAATTACCCAGTATTTCTGATGGGAGGTAATAAAGAAGTTTAAATAAGGGAAAGGACAAAAACACAGACATGCTGAAAGGAGTGAAAAACTACGTATTTACCCTTTTGTGCAAAAACTTTTTGCTTTTAATTTAGGTCTTTCCCCAAAGTACTTCACAACAAATAAAAGGGGCAAAAATTTATATATTTTCCTGTTTCCTCCTTCCCCAGTTTTTGGGAGCAAAAGAAAGGTTTATATTGTTCTAAATATATATCACAGGAGAGTAGATGGTTTCCATAAAAAATTTTTTCTATTTCAGTTTTATTGATCTTTTTGATAGTTTGAGTCAACAAAAAGTTCTTTTCTGTTGAATATTTTGAGGTTTATATCTAATAGGTCTAAAGGGTAGAGGTTAGGCCTTGTTTTATGTGGCGCTAACAAAGGAGGAGGATAACCTTTTTTTCTGGCTCACTGAAGGGTGAACTCTTATCTCCAAAGACTGATCATATGGTAGGTTAAGTTTTGATGTCGGTACTTTCTTGGTCTAGGGGTTAACAGGAGGATTTCAAATAGCCACTAGGATTCCTAGAGCATGTTCTCCCATCTTATCTTCATAATTATCTTGTTTAATCTTGGCCCTTTGCTCTTCCTTATACAGTTCAGAATCAGCTAGTCAAATTCTACAAAAATCCTTTTGGGATTTTGGCTTGAATTACATTGACTTTATAGATTATTTTTGGAAGAATTAACATTTTATGGTAATAAGTCTAACTATCTATGAATATAGTTTATTTCTCCCATTTATTCAGATAGTCTTTTTTAATGTTTTGGAATCTAATTGTATACTATTGTTCATAAAAGACTTAGGTACCTTTTACTCAATTTATTTCTAAGTACCTTACATTTGATTCACTATAAATAGAATTGTTTAAAATTTTATATTTTCTATTTCTTGCTATATGTAGAAATACAGTTGACTTTTATTTGTTGGGTTTGGTTTAACAACCTTGCTAGATGTTCCTATTGTGATAATTTATTTCTTTTTTGTTACCCATGTAGAAAGAAAATTATCTGCAAATAATGTTGGTTTTATTATCTCCTTTCCAATTCATATAACTGATTTATTTGTATTATCTTACTGTGCTGGGAAGTGTAGTAGGGGAAGGGAAGTGGTATAGAAGGCACACTTTAATCAGGTTAAGGAGTTACCTTTATCTCTAGTTTGCTAGGAAGTTTTTTTTTTCCACTTTTAGTATCAGTGGATCTTGAATGTTATCAAACACTTCTCTGCACCTATTGAGATGAACATATTGATTTTCTCCTTTAGTCTGTTGATGTGATACTATTAGCTTGGAAATAATGCTTCTTGCTTCTTCTGCTCCCTGCCCCCTAGGTGATTTGTGGAGCTATGATTTCTTCAGTGGAGAATTTGTGGTGTCACCTGAACCAGACACAAGTGTCCACACTCTTGATCCCCAGAAGCACAAGTATATTATCTTGGGGAGTGATGGACTTTGGAATATGATTCCACCTCAGGATGCCATCTCAATGTGCCAGGACCAAGAGGAGAAAAAATACTTGATGGTGAGAAGTGACTCAATAATTTGATATTATTGTGTACATGTTGTTCTGGGACTTTTGTCAGGGGTCTTGAATATGATCTAAGGATGTTCACCTTAAGTAGATTTTTGCATTTGCCTGTTTCTAGAAGTAAAACATAGATCTTGCAGCTCATTAGGAGAATGAGACAGGAAATAAATAAACAAAACATATCACCACTGGCTTCATTATGAACAGCCCTTGACTGCTGGCCTATGAAACCTCACCAATCCTTTTGTATTTCACTTACCATAAAATGTACCCTTTTAAAAAAGCAAATAATTCAGTGGTTCATAATATATTCTCAAAGTTGTGTAACTATCACTACTATCTAATCCCAGAACATTTTCATCACTGCCCGCCCGCCTCCCCCTCACAACAAACCCCATAACCGTTAGCAATTGCTCACTGTCTTCCGCTACCTCCACCCCCTGGCAACCTCTAATCTTTCCGTCTCTTATTTGCCTGTTTTGGATATTTCTTATAAATGGATCATATAGACAAGAGAGAGAGAAACATAAACATTTCAGTGGCATGGTGAGACGAAAAGCCAGTTTGTAGTGAATTGGGAGAACCTATTTATAATTGCAAAGTGTTTTTAGAATGAGTATTGAAGGAAGCATCCATATAGCAATATTTAGAACAAGTGTTACAAGAACTGAGAGGGAGAAGATACGAACCTAGGGAAGACTGTAAGGAAGGTTCATGGATGAGAGTGATATTTAAGCAGGTCTTAAAGGTAGGGTTGAATTTACCTGGTACTAGATCAGAGGAGGAGCTTTCCCGATAAAGGAATAGGATGTGTAAAATCAAAGAGGAGAGACAAGTATGATATACTCAAGTCTCACAAATAGCTTGATGTGACTGGACTGTAGGAGGCACAGAGGTTTCAGATGGTCTGTTATGAAGTTAGGTCTTTCTAGTCAGGTAGTAGTTACTGAAAAGCTGCATTTTAGAAAGCTTACTCATTTGCAGTGTGGAATATAAAATAGAGGGTAGATATTGGATGTGAGGGTTCTATTTATTTGGAGGTGTAGGGAATACCATCTAGCCTCTTAAAATGAAATTGATACAGCAATGGCTATGAAAGAGAATTGGGGGGGAGCAATGATTATGAATCCCCCAAGAGAGGGTGAATTTTGATGAGGGGAGTCTTAGTTGTAAGGTCTGTCTCTGCCTCTCGTCACGTGTTGATTCTTATTGCCAGTGTAAATTTTTGTATTAATGGATCTCTTAGGCTTCATCTTTGGACATTTTGCAAACTTGATCTGAGGCAGCAATGATTTTAAAAAAAACCACAATATATACACACAAGAACAAAAGAAATACATGAATGGTAGAATTGACAGAACATGGGTTTTTAAGAAGGGAGAATATGACACTCAAATTTCTGACTGGTGACTGGTAGTTATTATCAAGAAGAAACATTGTTTTGAAGGAAAGGGGAGATAATTAGTTCAGATGGAGGCATGCTGAATTGGAGATACCTGTGGTTCATCTAGATATTTTCAGTAGGCGGTTAGAAATATTTTAGAGAGAAGCCTGGAAATACTAATTTGAGTGCTAATATGAGTTAGGTAAAGCTGTGACAATTTGAGATCACCTAGTGAGACTGGTGGAAGAAAAGGACATGATATTAGGGGTGTTCAAATCAGCAGAAACAGTGAGCTGAGGGAAAGATTCAAGTAAAGAGTGGAAATGGCTTATATAGATTTCTTTTTTTATGGAGCTTTGCTGGAAAGGGAAGCAGGCACACTAAAAAGTGAAAGGTAAGAGTCCTTCAGTGAGTTCTCCGTGAGCCACGGTTTGGAGAGTGATGAAACGTGCACTGGAGAATTTGATAGATTCATTAATTAGAAATTAATGCTGCCTTTCATCAATTGTGAGGTGCATGTTTATTCGTATGAGCAAGGGGAAGAGTGCCAGTGTTTTAAAAAAAATCATTACAAAGTGGTGCTTATATTGGGAATGCAAGGATGACTTAATGTGAAGGTTTTAAACAAAGCAGCTGAGAGGAATTACTGCAATTCAGCATCATTGATGTGTTGAAATACTGTAGCATGCCCAAGATCAGACAGGCCCAAGTAAAGGTTGCCTGTTTTTTCAAGGATGAAGAACCCCAGTTCTTTATCCAGTTTGAATATATACACTTCAGGGACATAGATAACAGCCAAAGAACTTATATTATATTATATATTATATATATGTAAAATGCTTATGGTACCATATAGTACATTATATATTGTATAGTATACATGTAGTACAGTACATTTTTTGTTTTTAAGAGTATATTATTATATACTATTTACATATGTAGTTCATGGTACATTTCTTTTTCAACCATTTCCACTCACTCATCCTTCACTTATTTCTAGAGGTACTTTTAAAGACAGGTAGCCCTATTTTCTGGAGCACATCATTTTCATTTCTGTTCTCTGAAACTTAGCAATTATTGACTCCATGTGTGGTGCTGAAAGTTTTCTTTGACGCCCATTTATTCGTATAACATAAGGTCATTCAAGTTTTTTTTAAACTCTTTTCTATTGGTATGTATGTGATCTCTATACCGTAAACACTTACTATGTTGCTTTTTTCTTCATATGAGTGACATTGACGATTTTTATATGTATGTATAGAGTCATTTGGGGTGGCCAGTTAGCTCAGTTGATTAGAGCATGGTGCTGATAACACCAAGGTTGCCGGTTTGACCCCTGCATGGGCCACTGTGAGCTGCGCCCTAAAAAAAAAAAAAAAAAAAAAAGTTTAAAAAAAATAAAAAAGAGTCATTTGTAGTTCCTTGCCTCTGAATTCTGTTCATGTCCTTTGACAATTTTTATTTTGGGTCATTTTTTTGATGTGGAAAATCTCTTATTTTAGGAGCAAATTGAACCTTTGAAATAAATTTTTTTTTTACCACACTCGATTATCTCATTTGTTAAGTTTATCTGTAATAACTTGATGTTTATTTCCCTTTTTATATAACTGCTGTATAACTTTTCCTTAATAACTAATTAAGGTTGTTACACTGAAGACCAAGTTTCTTGCAACCAGAAAGATAAACATACAAGTGAATTTTAACCACAGGATATAAGGCCTTCTTTTATTTTAAAATTTACAGTAGTAGTACTATTTTAACATAGTTTTGGGCTCTGTGGATAATATTTGAAATGTAATTAATTGATTTAGGCCATATGGAACACCTAATTTTTAATTTGATACAGGTATAGTGGTGACTAAATTTGAGTTGTTACCTTCCTTCTCCTTGTTTCAAATATAGGGTGAGCATGGACAATCTTGTGCCAAAATGCTTGTGAATCGAGCACTAGGCCGCTGGAGGCAGCGAATGCTTCGTGCAGATAATACTAGTGCCATAGTAATCTGCATCTCTCCAGGAGTGGGCAGTCAGGGAAATTTCACCGATGAGGATGAGCTCTATCTGAACCTGACTGATAGCCCTTCCTATAATAGTCAAGAAGCCTGCCTGATGACTCCTTCCCCAAGTTCTACACCACCAGTCAAGGTATAGAGTTCTATAGTATTTAAGTTGTTTTAATATAATTTCTTTGGTTAGTGTTGCCTGAAAACAGTTTTCAGATTCCTTATATAATAGGATTTTGGATTTGAACTTGGTTCAAGAAAGTGATGGGTCCTTGTCATGTAACTCATTGTGCGAGCCATTTTCACATCGGTACATACTAATTTGAATGCCAACTATGTGTATAGCATCTAATAGAAAAGTGATTAGATGTGGCCCTTGAAGAATATTAATAACATTTGAAACTTATTGATCCACTTCTGACACTATGAACATTTGTAATCATTTAAGTTTGTGAAGCACTTTCATATATATTTCATTTGATTTTCATAATCCAGAAAAGTAAATAGTACAGATCTTATTCCATTTTATAGATAATAAGATACAGAGATTAAACAGTTTGAATAGGATCATACAGAATAAAAATTGAACTGGACCTTAGAATATCAAATCTTAGAACTGGTTGTCTCTTAACATGGATAAGAATTATCATTCCTATTTCTTGTTCATATTAATATTGAATGAGTTTAAGATATGCTGTGAAATAAAATGGTACTATGTTTTCATTTCTCTGATTTTATCCCATTTTTTTCCTACTAAAAATTAATACTACTTTTCACTGCTTTGATATACCTGGCCTTCTCAATGTGCTTTCATAAGACTGACCATTAAAATGGGAAATACAGTGAAATTGTCTGTCATGTACTCAGGTAGTCTTTTAAGGTTTTCAAAGCTACACAGTACAGAGAATTTAATTAATTTTGGGTATTGTGATCCTATTTTCAGTACTTGGAAATTTACTGTTACTGCTTTTTTTTAATACTTCACATAAACACATGTGTATACACATTTTAAGAAATAAAAACTGTATTAAAATTGTAATACTCAATATGTACTGGTAACAAAAGATGAATTCAAGTCACGTTTAACTTCTGCAATTACAAGAGGTGCTCAAAGTGGTTACCATTAGCGTCCAGACACTTCTGATTATGGCGAACTACTGCTTGAGCAACACTGACCAAAGTGTTCACTTGAATACATTTTTTTGGCACCCCCAGTATATATGTGTATATATATATGTTTTTTTCTCACATGAACTTTTCATTTAGAAATTGAAAAATTAATATTTTATATTTATTTTCGTAAAAGAATTTCTTGTCAAAGCTTTTTTGACTTTGAAAACCCTTGAATAATAATGCAGATTAAAACCTTTTAAAGTCTCTTCATTCTGAGTTGTGAAGGAGTTCTTGTTCATTTGAGAATTTGCCTATTTCTGAAATTAAATGTATTCATCACTGTCCTGTTCCCTAATGTATTTGTATTTGTGAATGACTGACTTTTAGGCAGAATAAAGAAGGAGGCATTAGGGTGGTGGGAAGGAGAGGGGAGAGAGAATATTTTGATAGGAATAAATATTCTCAATATCAATCTCAAATAAAAATTATTGCAGTCTGCTGATTGGCATTAGTAAAATTGTACATAGATTGCACATAAAATATGTTTTAAAATTATTTCTAAAGTCCTGAGAAATAATGATCTAATAGTCATACTAAAGTAAAGATAAGGAGATTTACATATGCACCAACTTATACATAGATAAAATTATTTGTTAACCAATTGGCCCCACCCAAATATGGGAAAACATTTAGAGCCATTCAGAATAATTAGTATTGTTGGCTCTGACTTAAGTAAATAAAGGCTATTTAATTTCTGCTTAAGAAATTGTGTTTTGTTTTGTTTTTAATCATAATTAACCAAGAATACCCACAAGTATCTCTGATTTATTTTATTATTATTATACAGTGGTACCTCGGTTTTTTAACGTAATCCGTTCCAGAAGACCGTTTAAGTTCTGAAACGTTTGAAAACCGAGGTACAGTTTCCCCATAGAAAGTAACACAAAATGGATTAATCTGTTACAGACCTTTAAAATCAACCCCTAAAACTGCAAATTTAGCATGAATTTTGCTATCTAATGCCATAGATCCATAAAATTTACGGTGTTCATAAACCGAAATGTTTGTCAACAGAGACATTTGAAAACCGAGGTACCACTGTAATCCCATGTTTGGTAATATCTAGATAAATATAATGGCATTTTGGTTAATTTTGAATGGTTTTTAAGACTTACCCACATTTAGAGTAGGCATTTGAGACTAGGTTTATCTGTCTATAGACATGTCAACTTCTGGTGAATCCTAAGGTAAATCAGCAGTCAGATCTTTGTTTTGAGATGGGTTAGTTGAAATACCTCTGTTTAAGTGATATATTACTGTGGCCCACATTTCTCCATCCTTTCTTCAGGGCAAGACTAAATTTACTGATTTTTACAACCCAAGAGCTATAGGAAGAAGGAATGAAGAAGAGAGTTCTTTCAGACTTAGTTTCAGTTGTTATCTAGGCACAATTTGTAATTAGTTGTTTGATGTCGGGTTGATAGGTGGAGCAAAAGTTGATCTCTGAAGTAGTGAAACTTCTAAAGTATGTATTTTTAGGAGGTAATCTCCCAATATCACAAGTGCTTTATGAACATGTAAGAAGGATTAGCAATACAAGTAATTAATGGGGTGAGTCTAAGAAGTCCAAACAGTTGCCTGTGCTAACACATGCAATGTATTCCCACAGAATGCCAATAAAAAGAGAAGGAAAAGGAAAAGTTCAAGGAGAAAGTGGGGGAAGAAAAGCCAGCGCACCTGTAGTGTCAGAATAATAATCTGTGAATTTAAAAAGACACAGTACAACAGAAATTACAATAAATTGTGTTAACTCTGAAGTCGTCCTATTGTTTTTCTTTTATAAAAGAATTCCATCTAACATCCAACTTTGCTATACAAACTAGAGCTATATATTCTATTTCTACAAATGGCTTGATTAGTACCATTTTTCTTGTGACTAAATTAGTGGCGTGATTATTTGGTAGTAGGAAGCCTTCTATCTACAGAACTTATCTGCTACCTGGTCTTGTTGCAAAATCTTTTTCTATATTTAAGCAGGATAAACCTTTGGTCAACAGTTACATATGACTAGATATAGTTTTCTGTGATCAGCCAAAACATGCTTTTAACCAGGGTAGGCATTCTAATCAACCTAATGCAGAGGGGTAAACTCACATACAACTCTTGGTGTTGATATTATTGAAAACCATATGTAAATTTTCTATAACAGAGACTGTCATGTTAACCATTGTCAGCATTGGTACTTTGAAATAAGGTTGCTGCCCATCATCTAGTCAGTGTTAAAACAGATCCAAAGAATTGGGATTTCAGTAAACTGCAGTGTAAAATAAATAAACCAATGACCCCAGAAAGAAAGAATACATTCTTTTTTTCTTTAAAGAAGTAATCTATTTGGGGCAGCACCGAATTAGGAACTAGGGTTTCTTATCTCCAGTCTCCATTGGACCTAAAGTCATTATATTTTTTTCAGTAAAGCAAGTTCATGTTTATCATTAGATTGAAATGCTTTTAGATGGCTTCAATTTCCCTTTTTTTAATTCTAGAAACATTAAAGGAAACACTCTAATAAATATGCTTTTACATAGCACTTTTTGGAAAGGTGTTTACTCCTAGGAGATTTCATATCAGAGGAAGACCAGATATTATGTCCTCACCATTCTACAAAAGGGTTTACTTGGCCTTTTCAGAATATATTAATATTTTGACAGCTTTTATTTGATTAAGAGAGGAAATGATTGAGGGAAATGTTACCTTGGGGAGAGATAGTATGTATGCTTAAACTCTGGCCTTGAGAAACTGTTAAGACAATCATTTTATAAACTAGTATTATAATGGAACTTTGGCTTTGCTAAGAATGTTCTTACCTGTCTAGAGATGGGCTTCTGAGTATATGCAGATCTAGAGCACTACAACTAAGGGAGTGGTACATATCTGAAACCCCTGTGAAGTTTTTAAAAAACAGTACTTGGAAGTTTCCATATGATTTTCATTTACTTCTTTGAGTTTTGTCCCAGCCATGCTCAGTAGGTTCCCATATATTCTGCTTTTCACAAATCACAGAACAGTGTCTAGTGTTGGGGAGATGGGTGTAGAGCACCAATCTGAGTTTCCTTATGACATAGTTGCTTTACTGTTGCACTTCACGTCTTTCATGCTATTAATATTCAGAAATTAAACTATAGAAAGTAGGAAATAAACCAAAAAAAATCCCCACCAAATTTGTCATTTAGCCTAATGAAACTCCATCTCCCCAGCAGTTATGCTGAATTCTGGGACATATTGTATCTTATTTGGTTTACCTTTTTGTTTTTCAGTCACTGGAGGAGGACCCATGGCCAAGGCTGAACTCTAAGGACCATATACCTGCCCTTGTTCGTAGTAATGCCTTCTCAGAGAATTATTTAGAAGTCCCCACTGAGATAGCTCGAGGGAATGTCCAGGCTGCCGTCATACCCTCAAAAGAGCCAGAGCCACTTGAAGAAAATTGCACAAAAGCCCTGACTTTAAGGATACATGATTCTTTGAATAATAGCCTGTCAGTTGGCCTTGTGCCTACTAACTCAACAAACACCATCATGGACCAAAAAAATTTAAAGATGTCAACTCCAGGTCAGATGAAAGCCCAAGAAGTTGAAAGAACCCCTCCAGCAAACTTTAAAAGGACATTAGAAGAATCCAACTCTGGCCCTCTTGTGAAGAAGTATAAACGAAATGCTTTAAGTCGCAGTAGTGCTCAGCCTGCAAGCCTCCCCACAACCTCGCAGCGAAAGAACTCTGTTAAACTTACCATGCGACGCAGACTTAGGGGCCAGAAGAAAATTGGAAATCCTTTACTTCACCAGCACAGGAAAACTGTTTGTGTATGCTGAACTGTATCTGGAAAATGTTTTTTTTTTCTTTTTTTCCCAAATTTAAGATATCAGAAGGCTTTTTGAAGTTGATGCCGAAGTTGAAATTTTGTAAAGGGACAAAATAAAAATAGCATACAGTTTGACTTTTTGAAATTCAGCGATTCTACTTGCTTGTATTATAAATGTGAATTTTGTAGATGTTAGAGTATAAGTTGCTGTAAAATGTGTGTAAATTTGTATCCTTCACACAAACTCAATCTCTTACTCTGTTATGCAGTAAATGTAACAACAGGGCTAAGGGTTAAACAAAAATCAAAAGACTCTTACTAGATTTTAGAAATACATTTAAACTTTTAAAAATGCTTATTAATAAGTTTGTATAAGTCACTTGTGATGAAAACTACACAACTTTTTGAAGTAAATTATTAAGCAAACTGGAAAAGTGATGTATTTTCATAGTGACTTGTGTTCTGCTTAATGTTTCTTAGAGACAACTAGTGTCTTTTAAAAATTATTTTTTATTTCTAATTTCATAATTCAGAACTAAATTTTTCATAGAAGAAGTGTTGAGCCATGCTCAAGTAGCTGGGTATTAGTCTTCTTGTCCTAATTAAAATACTATGCAGTATCTTATTTCAGTAGCGTTTTTGTAAAACATTAATCATCAGATATGCTCACCAGATCTTTGGAGTAAAAAGAGATGTGTTTTTCTAACACATCTTCATCCCGGAGATGCTTTTCTCAACCATCCCGGACATTCAGTGGCATTATTAGGTCTTAAAGTAGTTAGTGGTTGCATAAAATATGTGAAGTTTTACTTGCTATTCAATAACAAATGGTGCTGCTAAATTCCCAACTTTTCTTAAATTATTTTATATTTCGTACAGTTTTCATTGATTATATGGATATATGTTTGTTCATCTAATAAATCAGTGAACTGTTCATGATGTTGCTGGAATTCTGTTGTTGGTTTTAATGATATATATTATCTTTCTGTTGTGCCATAATCATGTTTTTAGAGTAACAATTTAAAATACATGTAATCTTCATTTTTGCACTCTTTAATTTAGAATACATCGAAATGGCTAAATAGCTAACAGTAAGCATATGGTTGTCAGTTAGGACTTATCAGCATTTGATGAAATATGTGTGAGCAATTAAAAATGAATAAAATTGTACTTTGGTAATATAGAAAAAAACTAAAAAGAACTAATAGTAAAACATAAGAGTATATCATTTTGGTGTAGTGAATTGTTCTACAATGAGAAATTTTTTAAATTTATTAGCTTAAAACAAGACCACTCATTGAGAGATTGAAGAGTTAATTCATGCATTCAACATTGATTATGTACTTGCAAATGCTAGGTACTGCACAATTGGAAGCATCCAGTTTTCCATAAGAGGATTAAGAGAGTACCAGGGATTTGAGTAAAACGTTAATTATGGCTAGTTTTCAAAAAGGATTTTTGGATACTGAAGAGATTGTTTTTTAGATCTTTCCAAGATAGAGAAATAGCAACTTGCACACACTTTTGTAGTCAATTTATTGTAAAGAGTTTGTCTATCTTTCAGACTGATACCATGTTAGCTGCGCCAACTAGAAATTCAACAAATCTGAATGTATATTAAAGGAGAATCCATTTAGCTGCTTTTCACCTTTTCTGCCAATGGTTGTAAAGAAAATAATCCTATTATCTACATACAATTAAAATTTCCATTTGATTAGAGTAATGGATTAAGTAATTTTATTTTTCAATCAGTTTTTTAATGTAAAAATGCCACAACATTCTTTCCTAGATCACATTTTTAGTGCAATGGAGTCCAGTTACATACCATACTCCCCTTAGGTTGGTGCAAAAGTAATTGGAGGTTTAAAAGATTAAAAATAATTGCCGTAACTGCAATTACTTTTGCACCAACGTAATAGTAGCTATCTAATACTGGAAACATTTTTTGCTTTGAGACACATAACTACAAATGCTAAAATTAGCTTTTTTCTGTATGTGTTCCTAGGGCTGTTTAGGCCTATTCTTTAAGGAGTTGATGTGATACAATCACAAATGTTTTAATGTTTCTGTTTTTATTAATTTAAATTTTGTTTGCTTATGTAACAGAAATCAGTAGTATAACGCCTAATGGAAAATACATGATGTATAAAATGGTACATAATGAAAAAAAACCCACAGTCCCCAAGGCAGCCAACATTTCCCCCTTTTTTGTGTGTTATTTCAGTGATAACCAACCTTTTTGTTTGCAATTATATGAGTACATGTGTTTATCTCTTAATCATGTATCTTGATTTTTCCATATCAGTACATCACAGAGCATTATTCTTTAGTATTCTAGAGTGTGGATATAAGTTATTTAAGTTTGCCATTACTTATGTCCACTAAAAGGAAAATACCATTTCTTCCTTTACTCACACAATACTTAATGACACCAGATGTGTGGATTTTCCTACACCAAGCACTTCTCCAATTTTCTACAGACACCAACTGGAAGTGATACAGGAATCTGGTCCCCCAAATGATACAGAATTCTAGTGTCTGGTGCCCGGAGATCTTCATCTCGCGTACCCAAAGAATGAGAACGCGGACTCAGAAGGAGAGGTAGAGGAGCAAAGATTTTTATTAAAGTGAAAGTACAGCTCTCTTGCGGAAAGGGGGTACCCGAAATTGGGAAGCACACTAGCTAATGCAAAAGGCTCTTATTCTTATACCTTTCCCTGCCTGCTTGGGGAAGGGAGCTGGTGCCTTCAAATGGAATTTGTCTATCAGATTTGCTCTGTTTGTCCAGCCTGAAGGGATTTACGAAATAACCCATTTCTGTCTATCAGATTTCCTCTGTTTGTCCGGCCTAAAGGGATTTGGGAGATAACTTATTAACCTCAGAGCTCAATTATATTTTTGTCCTGGAGTGAATGAGAACCTGGAGTTTCAGGATATGGCTACCTTTGTTTATTCCACCAGGGACTTTCCTGTCTACCTAACAACATGCTAACTAATCTCAGAAGTCCTACAATTCAGTTCTGACACCATCTACCTGGAGTTACTATCAGATCCCATAAATGAAAGGCTGGGTCTCACGAGTTCCCCCACTTCAGACACCAATTGTAAGTCACAGACTATCACATATACTTCCGACCAACTGGTTATAAATCAGTGTTCCTACAATCCCCTCCACAGGTTTGATAATTTGCTAGAACAGCTCACAGAACTTGGAAACGGGTTTAGTAGTTTATTATATAATAAAAAAAGATGAACAGCTAGATGAAGAGATACATGGAGGGAGGTCCAGAAGGGTCCCAGGCGCAGGAGCTTCTGTCCCCATAGGTTTGGGGTACACCACCCACCTGGCATTTGAATGTTCAGCAGCCTAAAAGTTCTCCAAGCCCCATAGTTCATGGATTTTTATGGAGGCTTCATCATGTTGCCATAATCAATTATTAACTCAATTTCCAGCCTCTTCCCCTCCAAGGAGGATGGTGGGTGGTGAGGCTGAAAGTTCAAACTTCTAGTCATGGCTTGTTTTTTCTGCTGATCAGCTGCCATCCCGAAGATATCCAAGAGCCCACCAAGAGTTGTCTCATAAGAACAAAAGGTACTACTATCAGGAAATTCCAAGGGATTTAGAAGCTCTGTCAGTAACGGGTCAATGCTCCCTTAATAGCGTAGGAAATTACAAAGGTCTTAGGAACCTGGGACAAAGACCAAAGCCTTGGGAGCCTGGGACAAAGACCAAAATATGTATTTCTTATATCAAAATACCACATCTGCACACATTCTTTTCATTATTTTGTAGCACAGATAATTTTTTATCTACTTACGCCTCAGATTAAAATGTTAGGTTGGTGCAAAAGTAATTGCGGTTTTTGCAAACCTTTTTAAACCACAATTACTTTTGCACCAACCTAATATGTATTACTGCATAATAACTCAAAATCGAGCAGCTTAAAACAACAAACATCTCCACAGTTTGAGTGTCAGGAACCTGGGAATGACTTAGATAGGTTATAGTCTCTTATAGTGGTTGCAGTCAACGTATCAGTCAGGGCTATAGTCAGTCATCTGTCGGATTCACTAGGGCTGGGGAATCTGCTTCTCACAACAATCACTTGTTTCTTGTCACATGTGCCCCTCTACAGGACTTCTACCAACATAACGGTTAATTTTCCGCCAGAGCAAATGATACCAGAAAGAACAAAGCAGAAGCCCGAATGACTTTTGTGACCTAACCTCAAAAGTACCAATCATCAATTCTGTTGCATTTTAGTAGTCACATATACCAAATCCGGTAAACAACATTGGAGACAACTACAGGGCACGAATACGAGGAAGTGGGCGTCATTATGGGCCATCTTGGAGGCAGTCCACAATTGGGAGAGAACATAGGCTTTTTAGCATTGCTTTCATAAGCTGTACACTAGGTTTGTTTTGGCAACGATATTTATAAACAATGTTACTTCATCATCTTCCAGAATTTGGAAGATAGCTCTAGCGGAGTGAAGCATTTGAAGTGTATTTTTCCCTTAAATATGTCACTAAGAAAAGTTGAAAAATTTTAATTTTTGAAAACAAAAATATTTTGGCAGCATGACTGCTTGCATTAGGGATTACAATATACAAACTTTTGTAGCCTACTCAAGGTCAATATTTTACTACTTAAAGTAGAACATAGAAAACTTATCTCTCCTAGTTACATTGTAGTTGTCCTTACATATTACATCTTTGAAAACCCCTTCAGGCAATGTTATAATTTTTGCTATCAAAAGTCAAACATTTGAAAGAATTCAAGAGGAAAACAGTCTATGATATTTATCCAGATATTTACCATTGCTATTGCTCTTTCTTCATGCCTGATACTCTAAGTTTCCTTCTGGTACTATTTTCTTCTAGCCCTTTAAAAAATGTATCACTTCCTCTGGCCTTCATGGTTTCTAATGAAAAATCTGCACTCATTCAAATAGGTAATGCAGTTTGTCTTTGGATGCTTTCAAGATTTTTTCTTTGTCATAGTTTTCAGCAGTATGGTTATGATGTGTCTGCATATGGATTTCTTTGAGGTTTTCCTGCTTGGGGTTTGCTGAGCATCTTGAATCTGTAGGTTTATGTCTTTCACCAAACTTAGAAGGTTTTCAGCTATTATTTCTTAAACTATTTTTTCAGCATCACATTTTTTTCTTTTTTTTTAAAAAATTGTTTTCCTTTTTTGTTAGCGCTTTTGTTATTATATTTTTGAGTTCTAAAATTTCCATTGGTTCTTCTTTATATCTTCTCTTTGTTGAGATTTTCTACTTTTATATTCACGTCGAGAATGTTCACAATTGCTTGCAGGAATATTTTTATATGTTTTAAAGTGTTTGTCAGATAATCAGTGTCATTTAGGTGTTGGCATCTGTTGATTGTTTTTTCCATGTGAATTGAGATTTTCCTGATTCTTTGTATACTATGTAATTTTGGATTATATCCTAGACATTTGAATATTATGTTATGACACTCTGGGTTTTAATGAGCTCTTATGGAGAACATTGATATTTTTGTTTTAATAGGCAATCGATCTGGTTAATTCATGCTGCATGTTCCAACCCACCTCTGTGGGCTGTGGTTCCAATGTCAGTTCACTTTCCAAAGCCTCGGCCATGCTGCAGTTTGATCTATCCCTTGTGTGCATCACCCAGAGGCTGGTTGGGGAGCTGGGCAGTGATCTATCTGCCAGTTAAGTTCTCAAAGTCTTTGATATGCCGATTAGGATTCTTTGGGGTGACTTTCCTGAGCTTCTGCCTCTCTGTAGTCTCCATGGTACTTACCTCTTCCCTGAGGCTCCCCTTTTCAGTTCTCTGGGCAGAAACCTGGAACTTGAATTTCCACCACTGTGGCTGTATTTGGGGCTAAATGGTTTATTATCTTTGTGTCTTGGTCCCCATCTGTAAAATATAGATAATAATACTACAATGATTGGTATATAGAGCTCAATGAATGTCACATAATAATTATTTTTATTAAACTTTTGGCTTCTAAAAACTTCCCACAGATTCAGTTTTTTTTTCAGATTTTTAAAGCACCTGTTTAAAAGCAGGGTTAAATGGAGAAGGTAATATATGGGGAAGGTAAACTATGCCCTGGGCATCATTAAAACAGTTGATGAAACTCTTTTTTGGTCTTTGTCAATAATTTTAGTTTCTGGTATCTTTAATTATAAATACCAGCTCCAGATTTCAGGGTAATCTGACATGTAATTTTTCCTGTTAGTGAATAGAACATTATGGAGAATAGAAATGAAACAATCTCTTCTGTTAAAGAGCTTACATTTTAGCTAAATAGACAATAGAATTATACATTAATGAACTACAAAAACAGCTACAAAGTAGTATTAATGTATCAGAGATAAAGAGCAACCACACTTCCTGGTTTGCCTAAGACAGTCCTACTTCAGCTTACGACCCCCCCCCCCCCCCCCGGTATAATTATTAATAGAGCATCATTTTAAGGTTTCCTGGTTGGGATGATAAATTATATGGCCACTTTTTAAAAACCTCTTTGTTTTTCCTTTCACTTGATTGAAAATTAGAATACTAATGTTCACCATAGTTCTATGTGAAATCAGATTATTTCACCGCTGCTTAAATCATGTGATTATTATCCAAGCGGTTTTGGCGGCCAGGGTAAGTGAGGCAATGGTTTGCTTGAGGCTAAAAAAAGAATCCTAATCCTAACAAAACAAACACACACGATAAAATATAAACTGACATTAAGATTTGTCTATGGATAGTTCCCTGACAATTCCTTGGGGACTCTTGTTTGTGATCTGTTGGACCGTAAGAGGAAATTTTAGTCATTAGTGATTTATTATAATGGACATTGTAACAATTGAAGAAATACAGATCTCTGGCTTGAAGTCACTCTTTTACACTGAAAATGAGTTTGCTAGCTGGGATTGCTCAGTCACAAGAACAGATTGTTGAAAAGTTTCCCGCGGTCCCATTACTTTGAAATGACTCATGAGCTGGCAATATGTACTAAGCACTCATAAGTTACTTCCAGTAAAAAAAAGGTTACCCTAAATTTTCTCTTTGAAGGCTCGTGAGGAGTCTCACACCATCTCTGTGGAGAAAACATGTAGTAATTAGAACTAGTTGGTTAATTAGCAATTACAACTAGTTGATTTGGAGACATTTCTAATTGGTTCTCAGAATTTTAAATTTATTTACTCTTCCAAAAATCCTATGAGGCTCCTAATATTCTTTCTACAATTTACAAAGGATGAAACCAAGGCACAGAAATTCACCTCCATTAAAAAATGTGTAAATCCTATCTGTGTCCATCCTATCTGTAAATGTCATCATGCATGCAGTTGCTCAAGCCCCAAACACAGGCTTGACCCTCGATTCTCTCTTTTCCTTCCATCCCACATCCAATGCATTATCAAGTTCTTTCAATTCTCTCTTCCAAACTATTCTGAAATTGACGACTTTTCAACTCTACTGCTTCACTTCTAGGCTCAGTTCTAGACAGTATCTCCCACTTAGTCTACTGAAATAGCCTCTCTACTCGACTCACTGCTTCCACTCTTGTCCCCTCCCTGACAACAGTTTATTTTCCGGTTAGTAGAAAGAATAATCTTTTAGAAATGTAAATATGATCACGATGTTGTTTCCTAGCTGAAAGTCCTCCAATAGATTCCCACTCTGGAATAAAACTGGGACTCCTTATAATTCTACAAGACCATAGTCCATCTGGCCACTGCTTACCTCTCCTAACTAGTTTCCTATCACTTTCTCCTTAGTTTGCTTTGCTTAAACCATAGTGTTTTTCTCGTTCTTCCTCAAAATTAACTCCCTTCTTACAGCCTTTGTACTTACGGAGCGTTTGTTCAATAAATCAATAAATGTTATCATTAGAAAAAGAAGTGTAATTGACGAAACAATACAGGCGAGATCTTGATCTCTTCTTTACAGGAAACGGGAGGAAGGAGTCAGGCGTGGCACACAAACTTAGGTCAAAATTGACAAGATTACCGCCCGCGCCCCTCATTCAAATCTACACCTCCCTGGCTGCTGGGCTGCCCACCAGCACAAACCAACCTAGGCTCCCGGAAGGTAAACACAGATAAAAGGGCGGGGCAGGAGGCGGGTTTGGGATGGATGAGTGGCTAGCTAAAAGTGATTGGCAGCTGCCATGTCCACGTGCTTTGAGCTTCGAATCAGCTGTCGCGAGATTCGATGTAAACAGACCAGTGTCTGGGTGCTCCAATTCCCAGCCTGAGACACTCAGGTGAGGTGCACAGGAGTTTGGGGCATGATGGTTTTGGACAAAGCCGCCAAGGTGCTGTCTGTGAAAGAACATAGATATGTCTGTAACTCTTCCCTACCTGCCTGCGTTCGCAACCGAACCTGACACCTTGGCTTTACCCGAATTTACATACTGTTTTGTTTTCCTCGAGCCCCAGCGGATTGGATAATTTCAGGAGGCGGGTCCGCCTCTTTTCTACGTGCTGGTTGGAGAAACTGACCTCTAAGGGCGGTGCCCGGCCGTAGCCAGTTTGCTTCTGGGATTGGCTAGAAAGGTAGTTCCGCTGAGGCGTGGTAGGAAGTGGTAGCCGTCAATCACGAGGGGAGACTCCAAACAGTGAGCCCTGAGCTGGAGAACAGCGTTTACCGGCGGGGCGGCCGGTGAGAGAGCTGGCGGGGCTGTGGCTTTGGGAGGCTTGGAGAGGACGAGGGGCAAGCAGCGTGAGGGAAGAGGGCTTGACTGGCAGGAATTCGTCGAGGGAAAGCTGTCGAGATTGGAGGGGGAGGGGAGGTAGGGCAAGGAGCCAGAGGGCGGCCGGGGGCAGCGGTGGCTCCGTGTTGGAGGTTAAGTGGGTAGCGCTGTGCTAGTGTCTTTTAGGAGAGTGGGGCCTTAGGGGCTGGCGAGGGTTGTCCTCATGAGACAGGGGCCTTATAGGACAGTCCTTGTGCGGCTGTGTTTTGGAAATAAAGGGTGGAAGGGAAATGCGAGGGCTGAGGGGGTGGAGATGAAGATACCCATTGAGGAAGGGGTACGTGGGCTGATTGGGGCAAAGGGTATTTTGGTTGTAGCAGGTGGGACTTATCAGTTTGAAAGTTATCAAATAAGGTGATGGAATACTCCCTAGTTAGAAGTGAAGGTTTTAGAAGTGAAGGCTTTCAAGATTAGTTCCAGGCTGTGGGCTTTCCCGAGCTCCCTGTAAGAGAATATTGCTGTCAATCGTCCTTTAAACCTTAACCAAGTACACTCCGTGGTCTTAAAACCTCCCCAGTGATTCACATGCTTATTAGACGTTCAGTGATCACACTTCAGGGATGTGACAGGAAAGGATAAAGTCATATAAGTTTTTAGTTACTTATTTAGGCTCTGGTGATTGGGTTAACAAATATGATTTTAAAAATCTTGCTAAATTATGACCAGGCAGTCTTTTTGTTTTTTTAAGGTATAATTGACATATATTAGTTTTATCTGCACAACATGATGATTCAATATTGCAAAATGATCAGCACCATAAGTCTAGTTAACATCCATCACCACACATAGTTACAATGAGCTTTCTTACTCACAGATTGCCAATAGTCTTAGTTGGAAGGTATTACCGTACTGTTCCATTTGGTCTTGAAATATTGTACCATGTGTATTTTCACTATCGCAACATAAGATTTCAGTAAATTTTTAAATTTTGGTTCACAAAGGTAGCACATTTGTTTTTATAAAGTGATTCTGTGCTTGACTTCCCATCCATGGTTCCCTTACCTTTCTAGTTTATGTTAACAGTAGATCAGAGGGTCCAGCAAGAGTCCTAACTAATTTTGTGGTTCTGAGGCTTGGTCCAAATTAAAATAATCTTGGTAACTTGAAAAAATTTTAATCCACTTACTCCTCTCCTGTCCTTGCCCCTTTCTGGTATAAGGAGTTGCTGAGAAAGCTTCCTACATTTTAGGCATTTTTGAAAAGGAATCTAGTGAGTAACCCATAAACCTTTCCCCCTAACACTAACAATACTAATCCATATTTTCTATTTTTTTGTTTGTTCTGGAAACAGGTTTTGTGAATGAAGCTATGGCTACAGATTCCCCCAGAAGACCCAGTCGTTGTACTGGTGGAGTTGTGGTTCGCCCCCAGGCTGTCACGTAAGCAAATTTCAGATAAGCCTAACAGCTGAAGGAAAGGTTACTCAGAATAGTAACTAACATTTAGATTTCCTTTCTGAGCAGTGCTTACTTTTGTAAAATCTGTTTAATTTCGGTTTTACAGGATGATAAATATAATTGCCAACGTCAAATAAAAGGAATAATTGGAGGGTCAAGTTGATGGATTCAGTGCATTTACAGAATACTTGAAAAGCACTATGCTAAATCCTAAACAGTAATGTTTTTTCATAGTCCAAGTTTAACTGTTAGTAGATTACTAAGTCAATTTAGTGGATTAGGATAATTTTTTAAAAAATGAAATGGAATGCAATAGGAAATATAGTGGGGAGTTGGTGTTTTGTTCTACAGGTAAAGATGTATCATGTGTATGTATATATTTACTAGAGCATGATGTAAAATGTATCTCTTACTCTAGGTCTCAGTTACAAAGTTTCAAAGTCAATATCTTGAAGAGTACATTTCTTTATGTTAAGCATATCTATACTTTGTAGCGGCATATAATCTAGAGTGGTTTTAAGATATGTATGCTTGAAATCACTATAATCAAAAAAGATGCCAGCAAAATAGCATGAGAATTTAGAGGGAGTATTTTAGATCCAAAAAGATTTCATTAAGAAACTAACATGTATTGTGTATTTTAAAGGCTGAATAGTGTTTGGGCATTTAGAATCGAGGGTGCATTGTTTGCAAAGGGAGCAAGCAGATGGGGAAAGGCAAGCTATTTTCGTAAATGAAATATAGGGAAATTGACCTATTTGAAGTAGGCTGGGCTGGACAATTAAAACCCTTCCATACCTGTCTAAGGAGGTGAAACTTGTTTTCTGCTTTTTAAAATGTTCATGAGGGAATTGTAGCATTTTGGATTATTTTCCTTGGGCAGTTTAGCATGTTACATAAAGATTACCTTCTCAGACTAACATAGGTATATGTGTAAAATAATATTTCAGTACAATACTTCCGTTTTTTCCTCCATTTCCCAGGGCTATTTGTCTTTGCTAACTATGGGCCATGGCTAAACGTTAAGCATGTTACTAGCTACTATAAGTTGGGTACTATTTCAGCCTTCATTTCACAGGTGAGGAAACGAAAGCAGAGAGAAATTAAGTAAATTGTTCTTGGTGACAGCCAGGAAGGAGACCTGGATCAAACCTGCGCAGTTTGTCTGCAGAGTCTGTGCCCTTATGCAGTATTCTATGCTGCCTCACCCTATGGTAGTCAACATTTATTGCTTTTTGTGATGCACTACATAATTTTTGTGGTTTTAACAAAATATTTAATTTGTTCAGTATTCTTTTGACCATGCTTGAGCACCTCCTTCATGCCTACATACTGGCTTATAGAGTCTAGAGATACAAGGTAAATATGAGAGATGGATTCCTTTCTGTAATAGAGTTTACATTCTAGTGGAGGAAACAGTAAATAAGTAATTACAGGCCCTGAGCAGTACACAGAGTACTATGATGGAAAATGACACTGGGGAGTATGTCAGGGACGGCCTCTCTGAGGAGATAATACTTAAGCTGGAGATCTGAAAAGGAAGGAATCCAGGCAAAAAGAAAGCTGGTGTAAAGATCTTGATTCAAAGAAGAGCTTGCTGTAAGCTCGGAACTGAAGTGGCATATCACTGAATCAGAGTAAGTTAGGAGAGTGGCAGAAAAATGAGGTTGGAGAGGTAGGCCTAATCAAATTTTGTGTTTTTTTTTAGGCCTAATCAATTTTTGTAGTTATGTAAGGTGTATTTTGAAAATAGGATTTAGGAGAACTCATATTGTTTTATTAAATGTAATTTTTTTTCGCATCTCTGTAAAATGAATTTGATTTGGTATTTTGAAGAATTTTTTGTTTCTCCACTTGCTGATGTTTATATACTTCCCATTTAGAATATCTAAGTGTCCTTATGCATTTATAATATTTTCCCATGTCTTAGCTATATGCCAAAAGTTCTGTGAGGATTTCTTTTTTTTTTAATTTATTTATTTATTTTATTTTATTGGGGAATTTTGGGGAACAGTGTGTTTCTCCAGGGCCCATCAGCTCCAAGTCATTGTCCTTCAATCTAGTTGTGGAGGGCACAGCTCAGCTCCAAGTCCAGTAGTTGTTTTCAATCTTAGTTGCAAGGGGCGCAGCCCACCATCCCTTCGGGAATTGAACCGGCAACCTTATTGTTGAGAGCTTGTGCTCTAACCAACTGAGCCATGCAGCCGCCCCCTGTGAGGGCTTCTTAATAAGTCCTTCTAATGCCCACACCTGCAGCATAGATTCATTTTGCTATATACAGGTAAGGGACTAAGTTTATAACCCATTTAAAGAAGTCACTAAATACTGTCATCAGCAACAGTTTTTCTTGCTCTAACTAGGGCATTCTGCTCTGACTCAACAGGAATGTTCTGCCATAGCCAAATGTTCTGTCATCACTCCTTCAAATCAGAGTTAGAAGGTACCTGTATTAAATTAAGAGAGCATGACTTTTCAGAAGAGATAATGTTTAAAAATGTTAAAATCTCATTTGGGTTTAATAACATACAATGAAACTAGAAATCTGGTTAGCAGAATTATCAGGTAATGCGAGTTGGTCTTTTCCCTCCTCTTTTTAAAGCATTATGAGCGACTTTATTAGGGCTTATAGAAAGAGTTTTTCCATGTTTTGTCTTAAGCTGTCATAATAAATATTATCCATTTCACTCCTTTTCAGGGAGCAGTCCTACATGGAAAGTGTTGTGACTTTTCTACAGGATGTTGTGCCACAGGTAAGTGTCGGTGTGATTTCAGAAATAGTAGGTTTTTACCATTGACCAGGGAACCTCTGAAATGTTCTGTTTCCTAAACTTAATACTAGTGCCACCAACATTAGATATTTTAGCATCCTGAATGTTGGTAGGGTGGAACTATACTTGTCATTAGATGTGCCTTAGTTTTGTGCTGACAGTGGCACAATTATTATTCCTCAGGATTCTCCTGAAAGGAAGCAAGGTAAGATGTTTGTTGAGAGATGGGACTTGGTACTCTCTTGTTGGATTCTGTTTCTAAAATCTTTCTCTTGTCCTAGTTAAATGTTGCTTGTTTGAAGGGAGAAAAGCAATATACAGAAGGTGCCAACAAAATATAGACACATTTTAAGAAAGGAAAAAACTGTATTAAAATTGTGATATTCACTATATACCGATAACAAAAGAATACAAGTCATGTGTATACATTTTTGGCACTTTTGGTGTTTGCTATGCATTTCATTAACTAGATATTATATTAACTAAATACTGAGCACAAATCTACATCTCTTTCATATTGAACGTTGTTTTTACACCAGGTAGAGTATACCTTGTTACTCTAAGAGAGTAGCCCCCTTACTGTTCACTCTGTGTTATTGTGACAATGAAGAATGAGAGCGGCCCTCCTGGGATCACCTCTAATGCACTCTTGCCCAAATTTAACATAAGTATGTATCACTTGGCACACTTGTTAACAATAATAATTTCCAGGCCCCTCTCCCATAGAGTTGGACTCAGTGGAATTGGGGTAGCATCTAGTAACTTGTGTCTGTAGTAAGGATCTCAGGTGGTTCTTGTGAAACTGTAGCTTTGGGAAACACACTGGCTAGTGGAGCTACTGAAGGGAAAGGGTTCTCTATTTTCTCCTTGTAGTCACGTTCGTGTTCCCTGACTGCCAAGGTATCTGCAGCTACACTGTTCCAAAGGACATCCATAGATCCAGTGTCCCAGCTTTAGGAGGGGTCCTGGGAAAGTCTAAAATCCAGGTTTCTGCTGTATTAAACAAATTGTAGTCGTCAAATAAGGGAAATTACCAAGGTATGTTGGTAGTCCCTTATTTTACTTAGTCAACTAATGAAAATAGGCCACAGTGACAAGGTTTGTGGGGCATGTAAGGACAAATAAATGCTTTCCTTTCTTGAGGAACTTGGTTAATAAGGGAAGTCAAGGGGCTTGACACAACCAGAGACAATAGCAACAAATCGGTGTTAACAGATTCATTGTGCAGACTGCATATTTAATTAATGGTCAAGGGAATGCATAGGAAAGAAAGAGTGAAAGAGTTATGTTCCAAAGGACATTAAAAGTGACACTAGTTGAAATGACTGGAAAGGTTGGGTGTTTGATGAGGAAAGAAACTGGCTAGTTGGGTATGGGAGGCAACAGAGTTGCAGTGGCTGTAGCATCCTTATTGCAGACAGCGTCAGGCTTCGGTCTTCCATAAACTGCTGCTTTCTTGTAAGCCCTGAGTCCTGGTGTGAGGCTAGTTTCAAGGAAGAGGCATTTAAACATTTTTTGCAATTTGTCTTCCCTAGAGTGCCTCTTTATCAAATTTTTGCAAAGGCACCTTTTGTCTAGTGGAAACCGTGTAGAACAAGCAGTTTTTGTTGACTGGAGGAGAGAGGCTGTGGTCTGAGACTTTGAGGGTCTAGGTGGAGACTTTGCTAGAGAAACAAGAATACTAAATTGATTAATAGATTGAAAATAGGGGCTGCTAGAAAGAAAAAAACAAAGAAAAAACAGGAGCTGCTAAAACGGATAGGGTAAAAATGTTGGCAGGCAGAAAAATCAGTTTTTGTGGACATTATACATTAGAAAGGGAATCATCTATACATTGACTGAAGCTTTGGATCAGAGTAGTAAGTATGGAAGTAAAGTTGTAGTCATGTACCTATGAATTAGAATATTCATTCAAGAAATTTGTTACGCAAGTCATTATTCCAAGTACCATGGAAAGAAAGCAAAAATTCAGGCAGCAGACAATTACTTGAGCAACCGCTGTGGGTCAGACACTGTATGTATGAAGTTGTGAGGATTTCCAGGGCTCATCCTTAAGTCTTCATGGTCTAGCGTAGCAGTCGGCAAGCTTTTTCTAGAAAGGGCTGGATAAGCTTTGCAGTTCACACAGTCTCTGTCACAACTATTCAGCACTGCTTTTTATGTAAAGGAAAGGGCAGGGTTATATTAAAATAAAACTTTATTTATGAACACAGGTGGTAGGGCAGATTTGGCGACCAGTGGTCTCCTTTTTTTTACCCCCCACATTTAATCCAGAATCCCCTATTGTTACTTTGTGGTCAGTGATTTGGAAAATGACATTTTTGGCTGAAGTTACGTGCCAACTCCTGCTTTAGTCTGGGAATCATCAAATTTATGGAGCCTGGAAATTATTCTCTGGGTCTCCATATACCCGCAAAAAGGAGAAAATGTGTTGGACTGGCGTCAGCTTCTTTAGTTATCACAAAGAGAGTGAATTCCTGTTGTATTGAACAGATGTCATTGATGGCTGGTAGAAGCCCTTAGCTGTGCCCTTTGATCTAATAATTGTACTTATGAAAATTTATTTTAAAAAAATAACCAAGAAAAAAAGTTAAAGCTCTGAAATTTCAGTGTGTATGAAATGTTCCCATTTTCAGTGTAAACAATTGTAGGCAGCCCAAATATCCATAACAGTCAAGCAAATTATGATACATATTCTACAGGTACACCCTGTAGAATATATTGCTGTCATTAAATTTTATACTTTTGACAGTAGCACACAATGGAAGTTATTTACAGTGGAAAGATAATACAATGTATCCATCGTGATTGTAGCTGTGTCTTTTAAAATTCAGCAATAACTGTGCTTATGAATCTGTATTCGTGTTAGAAACCAGATAAAGAATAAAAGGAGAAATAAGTAAATCCTATCAGTAATGGGGTGAAAGTTTCGACTCCAAATAAGAGAACTAGAGCAATTGGATCTTGGTTGAAGGAATAATCAGTGCTGTGGAAAAAACCCCAACATTTTATTGTGGTAGTACACTGAGCTCCATTAGGATAACAAGTGAAAGCTGGATGGGCACTAGGTGAGTCTGCGTCACTGAGAATAAAATGTCTAATCATGGGCAAAGGATGTCATGCGTTGAGAGGCAAAATGACGTGTCATATGCCTTCTTTGTGCAAACCTGCAGGAAGGCACACAAGAAGCAACATTCTGATGCCTCAGTAAACTTCACAGGATTTTTTCAGAAAAGGATTAGTAAAGAACAGCATGTCTCCTAAGGAGAGAGGAAAACTTGAAGACATACCAAAGTATACAAGCCTTGTTATGAAAGTCTTATTTCACCCTGAGGGGGAAAGAAAAGAAGTTCAGGAATCCCAATACACCGAAAGGCTTCTTTTCAACCTTGTTTTTTTCTGCATATCGCCCAGAAATCAAAGGACAGCATCTTGCAAATGTTGTAAAGGAATTGGGAGAATGTTGAATAATGCTGCAGGCACTAAGCAGCCTTATAATAAATTTAACTGAAGAAAAGGTTGAAAAAAAAAAGTTATTGCTTTACCAGATTGAAAGAGAGCCTGACATAGGAAGAAAGAAGTTCCTCAATGCAATGTGGGATCCTGGATTGGATCCTGGAGCAGAGAAAGAATATTAGTGGGAAAACTGGTGAAATCCAAATAACGGCTGGGGCTTACTAGTAATGCACCAATTAGTGTCATAGTTTTGACAAATGTACCATGGTAAGATTTGGTTAGGTTAGATGGTTTACATGAGGGGAAACTGGCTGAGGGGTGTATGAGAACTCTGTACTGTATTTGGTAATCCAAAATTATTCCAAAATAAAAAGTTTATCGCTCCCCCTGGCTGAGGCAGCAGGTCGCCGGTTGGCGGTTCATAGCAGCTCACACCAACCTCCGGCTGCTCACGGTAGCCCAGCTCTAGGGAGAGCTGTTGTTCACAATCTTAGCTGTAGAGGGCGCAGCTCACTGGCCCATATGGGAATCGAACCGGCAACTTTGGCGGTCGGAGCACAGCGCTCCAACCACCTGGGACACAGGGCTGGCCCCAAAAGTTTATTTTTAAAAAAGAATTTTCAAGGATGAAAAGAGCAAAACCAAGGAAGAGGAAGATGAGGATGAGATGGTTGAAGATGAAGTCGGTTCTAGTGCGGGTTTTTCTCTTCTCCAAAGGAATTAACTGCCTTATCCACATCTCACTTGTTTTTTAAAACAGACCATTGAAATCGTAAGGATCTTTTTGTAAACTATTAAAATAACTCTGTTAGTGATATTTTCAGTGGCCATTAACTCTGTATGGCACAGCACAGGGGTTGTAAATTGGCATGGAAATTTAATGTAGGTCATGTATATAGGGGATGGTAGATTTTGTATGCTTTTGGTAAAATTTATATTAAATAATAGTTTGGTGAACTGAGTACCTCTTTATAATTGGAAACGTTGCCACCCTTTTGTTGCCATTCTAAATGCTTGTAAGTATATATAGGCATTAAAAAATGTTAAAAACATTTGCTTTATGGAGAGGTGACTCCCTTTGAATACTGACGGGTACCTTTGACACTTTTCCTTTGACTTCAGGGCAGTTTATATTTATCTTTGTGACCCTTGCAGGCTTGGAACTAGCTCATAGGTTGGGTCTAGAAGCCAGATAAGAGACTGAAAAAGTAATAGTTTTTGTTTTTTCCATGCCCAATCCTGGTACATGCCTTCCAACAGGAGGCGAGTGGAAAGTAATACTCTTGAAAATTCTGGGTAGAGTGTAATTGACTGATTATAAATACCTGGGAATTAAATGGATATGTGTGGTACTTTTGTTCATTTCGTAAGCCTTCTTATTTGTTGACTAACATAGAGGATGATTTAGTTTTTTGAGTGCCTTTGAATTATAGCGATGTTTCCTAATAGATTATGATCATTGTATTTTAGGTTTTTGCAATTATTAAGTAGGCTAAAAACCCTTTTTTGACCAAAAATATCAGACTCCTGAATAACTTTCTTTGGGAGTGAAAATATTACAAAATGTACTAGTTCCCAAGAGGTAGGACTGGTGAAGTTGTTGAGGGATTGGATTGGCTTCATTTGAGTTACTTTTTGTTTTGGACATCAGTAATATTAGAGCTGTAAAGTATTTTAATTCAAACATTTCTGTTTACTCTGCAGGCTTACAGTGGAACACCTCTAACAGAAGAAAAGGAGAAAATAGTTTGGGTCAGATTTGAAAATGCAGATTTAAATGGTATGGTTTTAACTTTTTTGGGATATAAGAATTAAATGTTTGTTTGAGGTTGACCTGATTCCAAAAAGAGAATCTCTTTAGTAACTTTTTCTTATAGTAACTTTTTAATTTTCTTATAGTAACTTTTTAATTTTCAACATAAATTCAGTTTTAATTTTAAAAGTAACAGCCACACCAGGAAAACTTCAGTAGAACTCATATTGTATTGTGCAAGTCTGCAAGTAACTGTAACATGTAGTGCCTCGCCTTAAATTTTAAGTCCAAGTGAGATAAAATTTTCTTAGAAAAGAAGTTACTAATTCAAATGTGGTCGGTAGTACAGGATGTATAACTCCAAAATATTAGTGTTGAATTGTTTTAGACTTTAAAATTATTTTTTTCTGAACAGATTTTATGCCAGCCCAAGTCCTGTTTGTTCTCAAATACGTCCATTTCATTGTTCCTTTCTGTTCTCTCTTGCAAGAGGTCTGCTCCTAGTCTGTTTCCCCAGCTACCATGTCTGTCATGGTGAGAAATTGAATGGGAGGATGGGAGAGGGACGGGTGTTAGTCCCTTGTCTTCTCTCTGTCAGCAACTGCATTTCCTCTTGGTTCATTAGGAAGGTGCAAGAGTAATTGTGGTTTGTGCAATTTTTAACCTTTTAAACCGCAATTACTTTTGCACTAACCAATAGCTTCCCCTGGGCAGCTCCACGGGCAGTTCAGTTTCTACCAGGTGACCTAAGCACCCTACGCTCCTCTGTGTCTGTGTCTATCTAGCCTTGGAGTGGTAATGACTTCCTGCTGTTGTTAATCCAGTAGGTTGCCTCACAGTTCTTTTTTTTGGCTTTTCAGCTATTCTGTCACTTGTGTAACCAATTGTCTGCATTAAATTTCCAATTATAAATACAATGAGTTGTTTTAATTTCCTAGTTGGACCTTGATTGATATCATACTCTTGAGTCTTTGTCTCCTCTAAACTTTTAAACTGTAATGCCATATGTTCCTTTAAAAGCTACTGTCCAGGATGAGAGAGGCTAAGTACTTTCTGCAAATTGGTTTCTTTTGAATTTTGGATTCTTTGTCAGCTGGTTTGTTCAGATATTGACAACTTGTTCCGCCCTCTTTGTGGGCAACAAGACATCCATTTGTAGATGTGATAATTTATGATATGTAAACTTTTCCTACTATACTTCTTTTTGAAAGCTTATTATATTTTTAATTTACTTTTTATGATTGTCAAATTTCCTTGTTTAGTGGTATATTCTTCCTCTTTTTCCTTCTTTATTAGTAAGTATTCAACTGTTGGTTATCTTTTGTTTTCTATAACCTTTCCCTCTTGAACTCAGACTGTTTTTTCCCTCCTGGAAGTATATTTTGCTTTGTGCATGTATGAGTGTATTACAGGATTTTCTTGATTTAATAACAAAGAAAATATGGTCATGGTCTTAAAAGGATTAGTGCCAGATAGTAGCAAAAGCTTGTTGTACAACATATTACAAAATGTTAAAAAACTAATTTTAAAAACATAGATTCATGTCAGCAGAAAAAAATGAAATGATTTTAAAATCACAATTAACATTTGAAAAACTCATCAAAATAATCTTTACCTAGGCACTATTTTTTTAAATGAACAGTGAGTAGAATTGCTGGGGTAATATCTTTTTTTTAAGACACATTTATTCAGTGTCATGATCAGATTATTACATTTAGCAATCAACAGCATGGGTGCAAAAAAAAAAAAATCTACATTAAAACTTTTTGTTGGAATGCTTTACACTTTCCACAGAACAGAAACTAAAATAACCTGTTATACAATTAGTCACAAATACAGTCCTCGAGTTTTTTGCCCATACACATAGTATTGTCTTAAACATGTCTTCTTTGTAGCAGCTAGGCCCTGCCACCACTGTGCTTGGCTGAGCTCACAAATCTGTTGTAACCTGTAGCTTCCCTGTCAGTTCTCTGGCTCTCCTCTCCTGCTAAGCTTTGTTTCCTGGCAGGAATTAAAACCTTCTGCCACTGCCATAGCTGCTGGTTTCGTGGTTTGGCAAAGTGTCCGCTACCACCACAGGGACCAGAACTTCTCCAAAGTTTGCTCCTTTCATGGGTCCAAAATTTGAAGATTGACTGTTGTAATTGCCAAAATCATTGTAGCTTCCGCCACCTCCAAAATTCCTTCCATCATTACCAAATCCATTATAGCCCTCCCCACTGCTACCATATCTTCACCACCGCGACTGCCACCAAAGCCACCTCGACCACTGAAGTTTCCTCCACCACCAAAGTTGCCATTCCCACCAAAACCACCTCAACCACCACTGAAGTTTCCAGAATCACTTAGACCTCTTTGGCTGGATGAAGCACTAGCCACTTCTTGCTTAGACAGGGCTTTCCTTACATCACAGATGTGACCATTCACAGCACGGTATTTCTGAATGGCAGTCTTGTCTACAGAGTCACGGTCATCAAAGGCTACAGAAGCAGAGCCTCTCGTCTCGTTACCGCCTCAGTCGGTCATGATGTCAATCACTTCAATGTTCCCACACTGTTCAAATCCTCTCTTAGGTGATGCGTTTCAGGGTCTTTAATGCCGCTGACAAACATCCTTTCCACAGTGATTGGGCACCAGGTCTTTGAGAATCCTCTCTTGAGCAGGCCTCTCTGGTCCCACAGCTCTTCCCTCCACCTTATGTGGCCTTGTGTTCATGGCTGCACCCACCACCTCCACCGTGGCACAGGTGACAAACCCAAAGCCTCTGGAGTGCTTGGTGTATGGATCTCTCATCACCACACAGTCTGGGAGCGTTCCCCACTGCTTAGAATGGCTCCTCAGACTCGCATCGGTTGTTTCAAAGCCCAAATCTCCAAAGAAGAGCTTCCATGCTGTTCAGGCTCTTTGGGAGACTGACTTAGACACGAGGAGTGCGGGAGGGCAGACTTTAACGGTGCTTATTCGGAGGCGTCCGCCAACAGGAAGCACCCGGGTGATATCTTATAAAGCCTTTTCTTGATTGAAGTAAAGTGCATCTGGAAATGTAGATGGGTCTTGCTTGAAAATTATTTTAGTACTCTGTGTCCTATTGAACTTCAAGTGGGTGTCCTTAACTTAGTATCCCATATCCCAGTTGATTGATTAAACTTTTAAATTTACACATCTTAGAAAAAAAAAAAAAAAATTTACACATCTTCCTCTTTTATACTTTAGAACGTATGTCCTTTGGTCTCTCTACACCATATTGTATGAAATTTTAGCTCGGGTTTGTTATGAATGTACTTTTTTTTTTTTTAATCTCTGGCCCTAGGGGTGTGTGTGTATGTGTACAATGGTAAATACTATGAAGATATTTGATCCCCCTTTTTCAATCTCTTGCAGCATTTCTTGAATTTATTTCTTATTTGTGTTTTTTCCTTCAAGAATGTTTTTGTTTAGGTCTTTGTGTGGTGGCAAACCTTCTGAGATATTCACCATTGAAAGAAAATTTGGCTTTGTCTTTCATGATACCATAAGGAAGATGGTGGAGGGGATTCTTCTGATCACAACCATACTAGTTTAGCAGCCTGTGTCTTTTTTGTTTTTGTTTTTTTAAATTTTTTATTGGGGAATATTGGGGAGCAGTGTGTTTTTCCAGGACGCATCAGCTCCAAGTAAAGCTGTTGCTTCTCACTGGCCCATGTGGGAATCAAACCGGCGACCTTGGTGTTATGAGCACTGCACTGGAACCAACTGAGCCGTTTGCTGCCCCTAGGAGCCTGTTTTTGGAAGAGCAGTTATGGGTACCTGGAGATTGTTTTAGGTATTTACCCTTCTCTTTGCTGGCCTTGGAGTTTTTCTGGCAAAACAATTTAGAAGTCTATTAGCTATCTATAGATTTAAGTTATTTTATATTATTAATGAAACTCTATTAGCTATTAATCAATTTAAAAGTTACAGTGTTTGAATGGAACTCTGCTCTGCTGATAGCTTCTGTTTTTTCCAGCAGGCCTGGGAGCTCTGCTTTTCTGCTTGGAATTATAAAGTGCTGCCAGCTGGCCCCGTGCCTCCAGGCTAAAGCCCATTTGATATGGTTTATCATGGTTGGGGGTAGGGTAGGTAATGGCTGGGAGGACCTACTTCTAAGGGATGTGGGTTACTGGCATTCTCCAGTCCTGGATCCTCCGTGGCCTCTCCATTCCTAATCAATGTTCTCACTTTGGCTTGGTGTTAGGTAGAGACTATATCTTTTGGAGCTCCTTAGAGAGCGGGCCTGAGGCCCCTTGTATCATGATCGCTGTTCTGTTTTTGTTTTCAGTCTGAGTTATAGCTAAGCTTGTTTCTCTTAAGGTACCATACTGAAAAGGGGATAAGAAGTAACCAAACCAGTTGAATATCCTGACATTTTTCTTTCTTTTTTTTTATACAGTGAAAAAATTTTCATATTTAGAATTAGCCAGCTGGACTCAGTTTAGAGATCCCAATTTTGTTGGCAACAGCCAAAGCATCATAGTCAGGAGCCAGTGTAACATATGCCTTCTTCTGTCCATCAGGCCTGACCAGGGTGCTGACCTTGGCCGCGTCAATGTCATGGAGCTTCTTCCCAGCCTGTTTGCTCCGGTGCTTGTTGGCCTTGACATCCAGTGAACACACGTGTATTGTTGTCTTCTACCTTCTTCATGGCCGACTCCGTAGTTAGGGGGAATGTGATGATGGCAAAGTGGTCAAGCACGTTTCTCCTGGGCGCCCCCTCCGAGGGCATGTGGGTGGCCTTCAGAGCCGCAGTGTCTTGGGCCTTCGGAAGGTGGGCGACGTGCGGATCTGCTTTTATGTTGTGGCTGTGGACACCTTTCAGCACTGCTTTCTTTGCCTCCAAAGCCTTTGCTTTGGCTTCAGCTTTGGAGCTTCCTTTCTTCTTCACTTTTGGCACCATTTTCATGAAAAGCCTGACATTTTCCTATCAAATTCCTTAAAGGTGAACATATAGTTGAGTCCCAAAACACATCAGGTTATTCAGCTGGTTTGCTACAGTATAATAAGAACTGCCAACTTTGTAGTCTGAGTGGAAATTCTTAGCACCTCCTAGCTCTTCTTGACTTGCCCAATTCTCTTATCAATTCTAGTACTTTACTTAGGTATCAGTTTTTATATTCAACAGACCCTTTTTTCAGTTGCAAGTAATTGGTTTAAGGGAATCTAAAATTTAAAAAAAAATTATGGTAAAATGCACTTAACAAAATTTACCATCTTAACCATTTTTAAGTATACAGTTCAGTAGTGTTAAGTATACTAAATCCTCAGTTAATGTCATCGCTAGGTACTTGGAACTTCGGTGAAATGATATAGTATATAATGAAACCAATTTTATCCTAGGCTTATTGATATAAATAAGAATTAAGTTCCTATAGTAGCTCATCAACATTATAATGAGATGACATTGGATGAAACTGTTATTATTCGAGGACCAACTGTACATTGTTATACAACCAATCTCTAGAACTTTTCATCTTGTAAAACTGAAACTCTATACCTAGGCAACAACTCCACATTCTCCATCTTCTCCTTCCCAGTGGGCCTGGGCAACCACCATTTTATTTTATGTCTCTATGAATGTGTCTACTCAAGATACCTCATAAGTGGTAACATACAGTATTTGTCTCTACGCGATTGGCTTATTTCACTTAGCATAATGTCCTCAAGGTTCATCCATGTTGCAGCATATGTTGGAATTTCCATTCTTTTTAAAAAAATTTAAGTGTGTTTTTCCAGGATCCATCAGCTCCAACTCAAGTCATTTTCAATCTAGTTGTGTAGGACACAGCTCCCTGGCCCATACCATACTGGTATTATGAGCCTTGCGCCTAACCGCGCCCCCCCCCCCCCCCCCAGGTGGTTGTTCGCCAGAGGTCAGTCGGCTGCTCATGGCAGCCCACGGCACTAGCTCCAAGGAGAGCCGTTGTTCACAATCTTAGCTGTAGAGGGTGCAGCTCACTGGCCCATGTGGGAATCAAACCGGTGACCTCGACGTTAGGAGTATGGCGCTCCAACCACCTGAGCCACCAGGCCAGCCCGAGTACCTACTTTCAGTTATTTTTGAGTATATATCCATAAGTGGAATTGTTGGCTGATATGTTAATTCTGTTTTTAATTTTTTAGGAACTACCATACTGGTTTTCATAGATTTTTTTAAAACCTACTCATAGCTGGTGTCAATGTAAGAAACGTCCAAACCTGTAGAGAATTTTTATAAGAGTTTATTTGAGCCAAACTGACAACATACCAGGGAGCAAGATCTCTAATGCTCCAGAGAATAAGTTTTGCAGCTTTTTTTATGCATTTGAAATTAAGGAGGGAACGTAAGGAAGATTGCATGAAGGTGGGAACAAACAAAGCAGGGATTGGATTACAGAATAGTTCAGATCTTGTGCTCTCTTGAGGGTGGTCACCCTTTAGAAGGAAGGGTCTGAAGAGAGGCATTTCAGAGGCGTTAATCTAGATGCATAGAAACTATGGGCAGGGCTTACTTAAGGCAAAGATAAGCCTTTTAGTAAAGAAACTGCATGCCTGGGGCATGAGTATGACCTGCTCAGTGAGGAATTTATGATCAGATCACCCTGTGAGGTTTTTCCAAAGAATCCCTTTTTTCATCCACCCTGGGAAGGATAGTGGCTTGATACTTCCAGTCTTCTACTGCTGTCACTACTTCTCTCTGAATGCTTGCTTCTCTTTGACTTCTAATGAGGTCGGAGCAGTGATTGCTCAAAGCTCCCTGTTCATACCTTTATGCTCATATGATCAAGGAGGAAAACCACTCTGGGCAATCGAGCATGCTTGGTGAGGATCACCTTCTGGTTGTTGGAATAGTTGCAGTGTCCAAGGACGTAGTACTAGAATTGGCTTAGCTGGTTATTGCTTATCTCTGTGCTTGTTGTGGGGTTAGATCAGTTACCAGAAAGGGGAGGCATGGAGTGGGAAATGTGTGAGGCATAGAGATAATAGCTGCTGCTTGGCTCTGTTACTCTGATGTGCTTGGGTCCCAGTTTCAGCTACCTCCTAGACATCTTCACTTAAATGTCCCACAAGTGCTTTGATGCCATTAAGCGGAGAGGGGGATGCAGTCTGAGGCCACCACCACCCCCCCCCCCGACTAAGGAAAGGAGAGGCCCCTTGAAGTTGCCCATCAAGGGCTCTCTGTCCTAATAGGCTTTTCTGCTTTGCCCTTCCCCAGGACTGAAGGCCTGGTAGGGCTGAGTTTGGGGCTCGCTTTTGGAGTGTGGAAGTGACTGTGGAAGCAGAGCTCCTGAATACCCCAGGGCAGTGAATGGAGCAGCAAGAGCAGAGCTGCGGGGTGGGAGTCTCTGGCTAGGATTGCCTTGGCCTCCCCCCTCAGGCTGGGGGTGGGGTGCGATCTCAGCTCTGCTGTCTTCCCAGGATGTTCTCAGGACAGCAGGCTTCCTTCCTCCAAGGTAGCAAGTCTGGGACAACCTCGGGCGAGTGGGGTCACCTGGCAGAGACTGAGACTAAGGCTTCACTTAATAAAGACCCCCCCCCCAAAGAAACCTCCCACTCCAAAACTGACCCACAGGTGCCTCAAAGTCTTAGTCCTTTTACTGTCTATGTCTCATAAGCTGTGCTTCAACCCTACTTGCCTTTCAGATCATGAACTTTTCATGTCTACAGGGGGCCTTCTGGTTGAAAAGTTCTTTTCTGTCTTAATCCTCATTCACCAATTAGCATCTACAAAAAATGACTCCCCAGTTTTTAGGCTGGGTATTGGCAGTGTGTTGCTGCTATTAACACACACCTGGAATACAGAAGAAGCTGGTTTGGGAGGAAAGATTTAATTTCACTTTATACCTAGGTTTTTAAGGTGAGCAGAAAACCCATTATTCCCCCCTTTCCTTCCCAATTGCAAACATTTTTCTATGGAGGGAAAGTGTACTGAGTGCAGTATCAGGAGAGGTTCACAGGTAACTTAAGCCTGGACAGGTTTTGAAGGATGGGTGAATCAAAGGAGAACGTTGTAGTTGGCTAAAACTACAAAGGAACGCTACATGTCTCTGTAGGAAAGACTGTAACGTCCATATTTCCGGATGAAATAAGAAAAAAGAAACCAGTAAAGAAGATAAGGAGCAGTTGCGGACAGAATAACCAGTGATGATGGTATGATCGAGAAGATAAAGTCAAAGAATAAAACCATAACAATTCCGAAGAGTAATACAAAGCTTTTACAAAATTAAGAATTGCAAACAAGAGTAATGGAAGTCTGCTGTACCATCATCCAGAGAAAGAAAAGTAGCACAAGTGACTAAGCATAATCTAAATTAAGAGAAAGGATATTTTATTCAGACAATGGCCTCAGGTGTTTTATACATGGCCGTTGAGCCCTTGTAAAAGTAACCACCTGTGATCAAGGTGGTAGCTATAGTAGAAAGATGACTGGGTTGTGGATGAAGAGTCCTGAGATTCCCTTCAGCTTTGAGTAGATTATACCTACCTTGTTCTCATCAATGATAAAATGAAGTTGGCTCCAGCTCTGCATATGAAAGGATTGTTGTGTGTCAGATTAGATGATGTATATACCAAAGCACATTGAAAATTATAAATGTTAGATATGGAGAGTTAATTAGGCCCTAAAATAAGTTTATAGTTCTGAATTTTGCTGGATATAGAGTCACGTGCTGTTAACTGGATACCAGTGAATTCCTGTAGAAAGAAAATCAGCATTAAAAAATGACTGATTATAAGCCATGTAAAAGATTTTGCTCTTTCTCTTTGGGCAATAGGAAGTTGAGGATGGAGGTGAGGAGGTATGTCACTTGTGTTCTAAAAAGAACGCTCAGACTATAACGTGGAGTCTGGTGGGCAGTGGTGGGTGCAGGAAGCTCTTGATGCTTTTGGGATAGATGTAGCAGGGACAAGGGTGGTGGTGGTGTCAGAAGAGAGCTGGTTAGGATGGTGATAGATTTGTTGCTAGAGGGAAGGAGGAAAGTGGTTCCTGGCATTGCTATTCACCAAAATAGGGAACCCTGGAAAATCAGGTTTGGGGAGAAAAATCATCATTTATGGGTGGAATTTGATCTTCTACTGAGACACCCCAAACCCATGTGGAGGACGTCACTAGCAGATCGATTACTAACTGGAACGATGGATGAAGCAATGAGGTCATCCAGCGGATTGTGTACTGTGAGAAGAAAAGGGAGTTTAGGAATGAAAATTGAAAAGTAACTCCAATATTTAAAGACTAGTTAGAAAAGGAGGAGCCAGCAGAGGAAATGGTGAAGGAGCACCAGAGAGAGAGAATGAAAACTAGGAGGAAACCAAGCGAAAACCAAGGGAAATTATTTTAAGGAGAAAATGGTGAGCATTGTTCATAACTGATGAATAGTCTTCAACAATGGTTAAAAAACAAAACTGGACCAAGTCAATTTGAAGACCTAACTGGCTTTATTCGGAGATTTATGAATCAGGCAGCATCCCAGCTAGCGACTGGAGCTCCAAGGGCTTCTACAAAACGGAAGGTTTTCATAGGAAGAAAACTATAGGGTGGGGCAAGAGAGCTTTTGACAACAGAAAGCGTTATTTTGGGGCCACGTTTTTATTGTACAGATGGCCTCTTTCTAAGGGGGAAGGCAATGGAGTGGCCCCATGCAACAAATCACCTTACTGGTGCTTGACCAGAAAATTCCAGACTGACTATGTTTCTGGGCGAGGTTGAAACTGCAGTTAGATCAGGTATTAAATCTAGGTTTGGTATCATGGGCTTTTAGCACTGAATGATGCCATTTTGGGCCTGTGGTTTTTTCTTTAACAACAACTTGGAGGTTATTGGCGACTGTAGGAAAAGTCGCTTGGGAAGAGTGTTAGGGGCAGAAACCATTCTGAAATGTATTTGGGTGAATGAGAGATGAAAAACACATGACAGTTATAAACAACCGAGTCAAGCAATTTAGCTTCTAGGAGAGGAGAGTGATGAAGTCAAGTAAAAGGAGAAGCATATTGTTGCTTTAATTTATGATTGTTGAAAATCTTATTTATTGTGCAAATATGGTAACTAGCACAAAAGTACAGCTCAAGGGATGAATTTTCACAAATCCAGCACTGGTGTAACCATCACCTAGGGTAAGAAATAGAACATTGCAACCTATTTGCCTAGTGATTTTGAATTTCATATAGAGAGAATTCAGTATATAGTCTTTTGTGTCTGGCTTATCTTGCTCATTATGTTTGTGAGGTTCATCCATGTTACGGTGTATGGTGGTAGTTCATTCTTTTTTTCTGTGCTGAATAGTATTCCGTTGTATCAATATCACATTGTGCTTGTCCATTCTGTCTGTAGACACTGATTTCAGCTTTTGGCTCTTTTCAATTAATCTTGCCACAGATATTCTTGTGCATGTCTCCTAGTGTATATGTGTGTGTTCCTGCCTCTAATGAGTATACACCTAGAGTGGTCAAAGGGTGTGGTATCTTCGAGTGTGTTGTCCATATTTTCCAAAGTGGTTGTACTAGTTTACATTCACCAGCAATGAATAAGCAACCCACGTGCTTCGCATCCTCCCCACACTTGGTTTTGTCCTTGTGGTTTTAATTGGCATTTCCTTGATTACAGCTGAGGTGGAAGCACTTTTCATGTTTATTGATCATTGGAATATCCTCTTTTTGAAGTGCTTTTTCATGTCTCTTGCCTATTTTTCTAATGACTTATCTTTTATATTGATTTTTAATTGTTAACGAGGACTGGATGAATCCTTGTGGGCTTAAAATTGTTGGGAGTCTCTCTGCGTGCTGTGGCTAAAAAGTAATGTTGTAGAATTTGCCAATCTTTTATGCTAAGAGTATTTTTGTGTCCTGTTAAGAAATCTGTCCTTAGAGTGTGACCATGAAAATACTTTTCTAAAATTACCTTCCAGAGTTTTGTTAATTTTATCTATCCTTTATATCTAAAATCCCCTGGAGCTGATTTATTTTTAAAAATTTAAAAGATAGAAGACATTTCAGCATGTTTAAATGCTCCTTGAAAATATCCAGTAGCATGGGAGAAGTTGAAGTTCGTGATTGGAAAAAGGCTGCTGAGTAGGTGGGGGAGGATGGGATCCAAAGCACAGATCGAGGGATTTACTTTAGACAGAAGGAAATACAACTATTTGTAATAGGATGGAAGGTGAAGAGGCTGGTACAGGTGCACAAACGTAGTTCTTTAGCAACAAGAAGTTTCTAGTTTCCTGGTGTGGTATAAGACAGATTATCTGCTGAATTGGGAGAGAGTGGGTGGAGTCAGGGCTTGGACAAAGTTTAAGAAATTCATTGAAGAAATTGTAGGATAAGTTCCAGGAAATAGAATAAGTTTGTTGTGCAGTTTTGAGAGTGCAGTTGAGGGCTGTGGAGATAATTTTAGTGGTACCGATTCTGTCTCATTGTGTGATTTTTCTATAGCAGTCTTGGTTGCCATAGAACATGCTGGGATTGTGGGTAGTTGGGTTCATCTAGCAGTGAGGTTTTACTAGCTGGGTGCCATGCAAAGATCCCACAAGAAGGGATAAGGGAATGTAGATTATTGACAAGTTACTGAGACAATTGATCAAAGACCGTAAAATGGGAAGAGAGTCTAAAGCGAGAAGGCAGTGGTGTCAGTGGACTGGAAGTCCTAGTGAAGTCAATGAATTATAATGGAAGTAGTTGAGCAAACTTGATGGAAGATAAGTTTGTGATCCGAGACTAGAATGCTTGACTTAGTGATTTTTGAGGTGCAATAGTTTTGTTCAATAAGGATATCTTATACTGATTATGTAACATGCTTAATATTCACTGATGTGAATTGGAAAAGTTGATTAAACAAGTACACATAATTTTTTTTGTAGTGGACTGTATGCCCAGTGTCTTCAGACATATCAGGATTTAATTCCTGTATGGAAAGGAATATAATTTTTCTTCCATTGCTGAATTTACAAATATTAGAAACTCTAGATGATTTTACTTCATATTTGTATTTAATTTTGGTAAATTATTTCATTTGTTGTTTACAGGTGGTTTTGTTTCTGATATTAATATTCCCTTTTTCGCTAGTGAGAATTTGATTTTGTTTTTTTTAAGATTTTATTGGGGAAGGGGAACAGGACTTTATTGGGGAACAGTGTGTACTTCCAGGACTTTTTTCCAAGTCAAGTTGTTGTCCTTTCCATCTTAGTTGTGGAGGGTGCCATTCAGCTTCAAATTGTTGTCCTTTCAGTCTTAGTTGTGGAGGGCACAGCTCAGTTCCAGGTCCAGGTACCGTTGATAGTTGCAGGGGGCACAGCCCACCATCCCTTGCGGGAGTCTAACCGGCAACCTTGTGGTTGAGAGGATGCGCTCCAACCAACTGAGCCTTCTGGGAGCTCAGTGGCAGCTCAGCTCAAGAGGCCGTGTTCAATCCCTTGTGGGAGTCGAGCAATCAAACTGGCAACCCTGTGGTTGAGAGCCCTTGTGGTTGAGAGCAACTGAGCCATCCGGGAGCTCAGCGGCAGCTCAGCTCAATGTGCTGTGTTCAATCTTAGTTGCAGGGGGCGGAGCCCACCAACCCTCGCGGGACTCGAGGAATTGAACTGGCAGCCTTGTGGTTGAGAGCCCACTGGCCCATGTGGGAATCGAACCGGCAGCCTTTGGAGTTAGGAGCACGGAGCTCCAACCACCTGAGCCACCGGGCCGGCCCGAGAAATTTGATTTTTAAAATCTTACTTGTGTTCTGTAAAAGAAAAACTACTATTTTTATGAATTCAGCTTCCTTTTCGCTTTCTTTTAAATGATGTCTCCCAACTACTTCTGCACTTAATTTTTATTGAGAAACAATGTAAACACTTATCACACTGATGGCATTAAAGAAGTATAGTTGTTTTCCTGATTGACATTGTATCTTCTTCACTTGCCTCTTTGTTATTTAATTCTAATGCAGATACATCAAGAAATCTGGAATTTCATGAAATACACAGCACTGGGAATGAGCCTCCTTTGCTGGTTATGATTGGCTACAGTGATGGAATGCAGGTCTGGAGCATCCCTGTAAGTATGAAGGTGGTTGACTCTCTAAAATATACTTTGTAGCAGGCTAGCTGATGTGAAATCTGGTGATACTTTCAGCAAGGTCTCATGCATTTATTCACAAGTAATACGTAAGAGTTGCTAAGTGTGCAATACCATAGAAGGCGCAAGGAATAATGGGCAAGTGAGAAATCAAAGATGCTGTAAATGATTTGTAAAGTGGGCCAGAAATTGTGGGAATCAGCTTACATGCAAGATCTCATTTTTCATCATGGTAACTCCATTAAGTAGGTATTATTACCCACCCGTCCCCCGATTTTACACGTGACTAAATAGGCTTAAAGAGGGCTTCTTTTAAAAATTAGCAGTCATAAGAAAAAAAATCCATGTTTTGAATTAGTTAAAACATTCACTTGATACAAAATTCAGGAGATGTGAAAGGATAAAAAACTCTCTCCCACCCTGTTCCCCATTTTCCCTACCTTGAGTCAGCCAGGATTTCTGTTTTCTTATGTATCCGCATAGCTATATTTTAGGCAAGTAAAAACATATATGAAGACAGTTCTCCCACTCTGCTCTTCCCTAACAGATGGGAGCATGTTATACAACTTAGTCGGTGCCTTGCTGTTTTTTACTCATAAAGTCAGTATTCTGAGAGCTGCTTCATTGAATTTTATAGCTGCATAAATCTATTATTTGGATTTCATTAATTTATGTGATTGTTCCCTGATATTGAAAAAACTTAAATGTCCTTTCTTAAAATTGGAAACTGATGTAATACATGAACTTGAACAAAAGTTATTTTATGTGTGTGTATCTGTAGAGGGTAAATCCCAATTTTGATAAATGTTTTAAAGTGTCTAATACTCATCCCAGTTTGCCTCTTAAATCCTTCATGTTTCTCTTTGGGATTACCAAAAATAAAATGTCCTAAAAGAGGAAGAGGCTTGGTAAGATCACAGCTCAGTGAAGTATAGTAGGGACTGCAGGCTTTGGCTTATATTTAACTTACATTCTGGTTTTTGGCATGGCCTAAATATCATATTCCTCCAGTATGTGTGTGTGAGTGTGTGTGTGTGGCGGGAGTGGGGTGGGGGGGCGGGGTATAGGGTAACTTGTATTGTGTGATTGTTTTGCAATTGGAAGCTTGGGGCCAATAGATCTTTAATTTGTACCTTTAATAAATGCATTCACCAAACTTGTTTGAAGCCCCTTGTATGTGTGTGTTTCAGCTAGAATTTCCCTCTCCTCTCCCTCCCCCCCCGCCTTTTTGTTCTTTTTGGTAATACAATTACTTCTTAAAATGTTACTGCAAGTGTGATGGAAATCAGGATATTCTTGAGTGCAAAAATTTGGCTTCAGTGGCATAAGGATTATTCAGTAATCAGCACATTAGATTTCATAATTTTTTTAACATTTTAAGCAAAATTTTATTTATTTTTGAATACATCACTTATGATGAACTTTGGTCTTCCATCTAATCATATTATGTATCATATTAAGTTTTAGGATTTGGGGTTTTATATTTCTTGTTTCTAAAGATTGGATTTATTTTGTGGAGGTGAAAGATTCCTGTTGGTATGTCATGGAATTAGTGTTGTCTTTCTTTTGCCTTTTGGGATGTGTAGTTGACATTTTTCAAGGCCCAGCAATGTTGTTTGTAATATAAGTACCATGCCAAAGGGATGGACAAAGGACTTAACATCGGGCAGTGTTTTTTTTCCCCCCACCACGAGAAATATTTCTAGGTTGTGATCAGAGGAAAGAATTTTGTAAGTATAACTTTTTTTATTAATAGAGACTACATTTTGTTCCATTACACTGTTTGTTGACAGATTCAGAGGCAAAGAGGAAGCTCAGGCTTTAATAAGAAGGCTGAGCCTTGTGTGATTGGGGTGATGACCGGACTGAGCACATTCCTTTGGTGGTTGGTACTCAGGCTGCCCACTGTTTTGGGTTATAATTAGAGGTATTACTTTTAATAGTTCTAAAGGTAACTTGTGTTTAGCTCTGAGTAACTTAAAGGTCTCCTGAGTCATTAAATTACTTCTTTAAGTAGTTCTTAGGCCCAGATTGTACTCTGAGAGACTCGAATAATCTTTTCTTCAAGGAATTTTCATCGACTTGTTTCTTATTGTAGTAGTATAGCCTGCTGAGAACTGTTTCAGAAATTAGGAGGTAGTCCGGGAAAATAAGCTCCTTCTGTTGCATTGATTGAGCTCTTACTGTGTCCAAAGATCTTTATATATACTGTGTTTCCCCGAAAATAAGACCTAGCCAGACCATCAGCTCTAATGCGTCTTTTGGAGCAAAAATTAATATAAGACCCGGTTAGGTTATATTATATTATATTACCTGGTCTTACATTAAAAGTACATTTAATTAATTTTATATTAAAATAAGACCAGGTCTTATATTAATTTTTGCTCCAAAAGACACGTTAGAGCTGATGGTCTGGCTAGGTCTTATTTTCTGGGAAACACGGTATATACCTGGTCTCATCTGTTGTATCTTTTTTTTTATTTTTTATTAGGGAACAGCGTGTACTTCCAGGACTTTTTTTTTCTAAGTCAAGCTGTTATCCTTTCAATCTTAGTTGTGGAGGGTACGGTTCAGCTTCAAGTTGTCCTTTCAGTCTTAGTTGTGGAGGGCGCAGCTCAGCTCCAGGTCCAGTTGCCGTTGCTAGTTGCAGGGGGCACTGCCCACCATCCCTTGAGGGAGTCAAGGAATCAAACTGGCAACCTTGTGGTTGAGAGGATGTGCTCCAACCAACTGAGGCATCTGGGAGTTCAGTGGCAGCTCAGCTCAAGGTGCCCTGTTCAATCTTAGTCGCAGAGGGCGGAGCCCACCATCCCTTGCGGGACTCGAGGAATTGAACTGGCAACCTTGTGGTTGAGAGCCCACTGACCCATGTGGGAATTGAACCGGCAGCCTCGGAGTTAGGAGCATGGAGCTCCAAACGCCTGAGCCACTGGGCCGGCCCCTCATCTGTTGTATGTTGTGAGGTAGAAGTTATCCTATTTTACAAGGGATAAGGTCACACCCCTTGTAAGAGGTAGAATTGGAATTCAAACCCAATTCTCTCTGGCTTCGAATTCGGAATCCATGATCTAAGAGCTATATTTCATTACTTCCCACATGTGGTAGCAGAAGATAGGCCATGAAGGTAGTTTGGCAGTTTAGTTTTAGTTTTCATTGTAAAAGGTTATGACGTACTTTTAAATATTCACCTTTTATAGATGACTGTGTCTGTAATCTATTACTCTAACTAAACCCTTCTGAAACTTGTTTATCACTAGTCAGTTATTCAGTAATCATTTAAGTGTTACCATGTGCTAGACGTTGGGGAGCTTATGTTGGTCGACCTAGAAATAATCCTGGCTCTTAGGAATCTTTGCTGACCATAAATCATATTTGTTTTTGAGCAAGTGTCGGAGGGCAGAAAGTCAAACCCGGTCCCAGCCATAGCACAGTTTTGCTTCAGGTTTGGGCACATGGCTCCCTTCTGTTGATTTTATATAACTGTCCCACCTGTGAGTCTCCAATTAAGAAAATCAACATATCTTGGTTAAACATTTAAAAAAAAGTCATCTCTATATGAAGTGCACCAATAGGAACAAGGCTTAGATGATGCCCAGGGATATAATTAAGTAGAGTTGGCTCCCAGGCAGAACTGTGCAGAAGCAGTTTCTCTACTGCCCAATGGCCACCACTTTGTATATGAGATGGCTGCAGGAAAACCCCAGTTCTAGCTTTCCCAAGCTGGCAGGCCCCTTCTTTCAACACATCTGATGTAACATGAGAAAGAATGATTATTTGTTATGCTGACGTTCTGGATAAACAGGTCCTTTTCCCACCCATGCCTAAGAGTGTCATTGCCTCTCTTTGGTAATGTAAATATAGCCTCTTTTACGTAAAATCCTTCATTAAAAAAAAAGTTATACATGTACATGGACTAAAAACAAAATCGTTTTTAGGAGATTCAGATGAAAAAAAAAAACACAGCAGTTTTGTACTCTTCCTTTTTTTAGCTCCTCCATTTCCATTAGCTGTTGTTATCTTAGTATTTATTTCAGTTATTTTAAAATGTCATACTTACATTTTCAATTTGTTTTTCTCCCAATCTTACACATAGAGTGACGTTGTGCCATGAAGTATGAGGCGCTCATTTATTCAGCACAGGTCTGGGGTAAAATGTGTATTGTGAGCAAAACAGACATGACCTTTGCTCTAATAGAGCTAATAGGAGAGATCGATTGAAATAAAAATAAAGTTAATATATAATATAATAAATTGTAATATGAAGAAAAGAAAATAAGAAAGGAAGGGGCACAGAAGTTAATTGAGATTTGGCCAGGGTAAGATTAGGACAGCAAACAGTATAAAGTCAGAGACTCAGAGGTGGAAAAATTCTTTTCTTCATAGTTGGACATTGATTTAGGTTTCTTAAGATTTTTTCTTCTTAAAGAATATTGAGATAAATAAATATCTTAATGATCATGTAAATTGGAGAGATCAATAGAAGTAAATATACCAGGGCTCTTTGTAGATTTGCCAAATTGCATTCTTGTAAAGCCATGCCATTTAGACTTACCTCATTCATTTATTAATTCATTCATGCAGTAAAGGTTGCCTTTTACATGCCAGACCCTGTTTAAGGTTCTGGGAAAACAATAATGAGCAAAACAAAATCATTCTTTTTATGGAATTTCCTATCTAGGTAGGTGGGTTGGAGGGCAGGGAAGACAAACAAAAATGTACCGTGCTAGATGGCGATAAGTGTGACAGTGGGTTGGTTGATGATGCTACTTGTGTATTACTCAGGGTGGTCTGGGAATGCCCCTCCCAAAGACCCGTTGAGCAGAAGTATGGAGGAGTGAGCCTTTGGGTATTTGAAGGAGGAACATTCAAAGCCAGTACTCTGTGGTAGGATTATGTTTTCTGTATTCAAGATCAGCAGGGAGACAATTTAGCTGGAGCTTGGTGGGCTATAGGTGAAGTATGCTGGGAGGTGATGTCTGACAGGTGGTGGTGGGCTAGCGCTTTGTCAACCATTGTAAGGACTTCAAATTGAATATGGAGCAAAGTTGAAACAATTTTACAGGGAAAACATACATACCCACCACCTAGATTGTCCCATTAAAATTTTACTATGCTTGCTTTACCTCATATCCATCTATTTGACACATTTGAAAAGAAATTGCAAACATCAGCATACTTTCCCTTAGCTATTTGCATGCATGGCATTAACTAGAGTTGAATATATTAGTTTTTATTAAGTAACATTTACACACAATTAAATATACAACTCTTAATGTGTAAATGTCCTCAGGTTGACAAGTGCATACAACCTAGGTAACCCCAGTCTCTGTCAAGATACAGAACGTGATTATCACCCAAGAAATTGCCCTCGTGCCTATTCCCAATGAATTTTCCTCCATCCCAAAGAAAACACTGTGCTCATTTTCTTCAATATAGATTAGTGTTCCCTGTTTTAGAACTTTCTGTAGTAATACACAGTATGCACTCTTTTTGTTAAGGCTTCTTTCACTCAACATACTATTTATGAGATTCACCCATATTGTTTATTCCTTTTTATTGCTGAGTAGTATTCTAACATATGAATACACCCTAGTTTAACCCCTTCTCTTAATAATGTATTGCTGGGCTAGTTATAGCTTTTGCTTATGAATAAAGCTGCTGCGAAGATTCTTCTTTAAGTCTTTTTGTAAACACGTGTGTTCATTTCTTTCAAGTAAATACCTACATATGGTACTGCTGTTTCGTAGAGTGAGCAGTGTGGTTAGCTTTATAACAAACTTCCAAACCTTTTCCCAAAATAGTCGGACCATTTTATATTCCTCCAACAATGTCTGAGTTGTTCCACCTTCTCACCAACATGATGTTGCCCTCTTTTAAATTCTAGCCATTCTGACGGGTGATACCTTGTGGTTTTAATTAGCATTTCCCTGATGACTAATAATGTGAGTCTTTGTTGGCCATTTGAATATCTTTTAGGAATTTACTGTACAGTTTTATTTTTCTTTTTTTGCCCCTGAAAAAAATTGAGTTGTAGAAGCCATTGGAGGACTTGGAACAGAGGTTGACAGCCATGCCTCCTGTAAAAATAGGAAAGGTATGATAAGGAGCAGATCTGGGTGGAAAGATACTGAGTTTGGTTTTAAATTTGTGGGCCTTGGACTGGTTGGTGTTGGTCAGTGGAATGTTTGCTACTGTGTGCGACAAGGTAAGTACAGGAAATGAGAGTAAGATTTTAGAAGCCTAAAGTGATTTGCCAGTTGCATATTGTCAAAATGTGTAGTTTACAGTAGTATCTCTTTGTGTCAGAATGGAAACTAAAAAAAAAAATAATTGGGCCTTTATGACACAATGTGACAAGCACTATCAACAGGGCATCCAGTTGGAGGAGGACTTGTTTATGACAGTGGGTGTGTTTTAGATATTGTGCAGTCATGTATCATTTTATTTAACACAATTAACATCTCTGTTAACATTCATTTTAGTGGTTGTAATTCTCTCCGTGGACACAGAAAGAGATATAAAAATTTCAGGTAGGAGATTTGAAGTGCAGGATAAAGAATTGGATATAATAATCTTTCAGCCAGTATGAACTCATTAAAAATCTTTGAGTAACAGCGATACATTTCGAAATTCATATTTAATAAAGATTGATTTTGCACTGTCAGTGGGATGAATAAAAAATAAGGAGAAAAGGTTATGAGGCCGGTTAGGAGTGAGTGCCAACGTTGTCTAAATGTGAGCTGTCGAGAGTCTGAACTTAGTTTGTTGTGGTTATTGGTAAGACATTGAGAAGAGTCAGAGGTGTTTCCAGGTCTCGACCTGGGACTGGTGCTGTCTGGCATGTAAGATGGCACAGTTTTAGAAGAAATAGAATTTGATTATTAGACTGAGACTTACATGAGGTTAAAAATTACATATGGCATTTGAGTCATTGTATGCCTCAAAGACAGTAATATCGAATCGATGCTTTTTACTTTATTTTTGAGTTACTAATTATTGAGTACAAAGAAGTTGTAACAAAAAATTATGTAAGGCAAAAGTTACACCATATAATATGCTATAAGGAGTGAAGTGTTTTCATTTAAAATTTTCAGTGGACAAGAAACCCAGGATAGTACCTTTGTAAAAGTCATGATGGTTTTCCATACTTTGTTGCTATCTATTTAAATGGCTACTTAGTTCTCTCATCCTCTTTTAAAATGCTTAATACCTTAAAAATCTTGAAAATGTATTCATTACAGCCCCCAGGGAAGTGACAGTTGCCATTGCATGAAACTGTATTTTATTTTGTTTTTTGAGTGTCAGACAGCTCTGTTTTTTTCTTTAAAATTTTTTTTTCAATAACACTTGACATTCAGTATTATTTTATATTAGTTTCAGGTGTACAGCATAGTGGTTAGACATTTATATAATTGACGAATGATTCCCCCTGATTAGTCTACTACTATACATAGTTATTACGTTCTCTATGCTGTACTTTTGCATCCTCGTGACTATTCTGTAGCTACCAATTTGTACTTCTTAATCCCTTTACCTGAAGCAGTGTATTTTAGGTTCAGTCACTTAACATTTTAAGTATTGTTTTCTTCAAACAAAGAAACAAAAACTCATAGACACAGACAACAGTTTAGTGGTTACCAGAGGGTGAGGGGGAAGAGGGGGATAGTAGAAGAGGGTAAAGGGGATCAAATATATGGTGATGGAAGGAGAACTGACTGGGTGGTGAACACACAATGTGATATATAGATTATGTAGTATATAGTATTGTACACTTGAAACCTATGTAATTTTACTAACCATTTTACTCACTGCAATAAAAAAAAAAAAGTTGTTTTCTTGGAGCTTAGACTATATTTCAAAGATGTACCACTAGGTGTCGCTAACACATTGAGTCAAGAGAAGTGCAGCTGTTGTTGCTTTGAAAGAAAGTATTTGCCCTAAAGCTTTTAGTGTAACTTTTACACTAAAAGCTTTAGAGAAAACATGCAAGGGCATATTTGAGGTAAACACAAATTAGTATATTATTTATTAAAGTTGGGTGCCATGTCAAAATGGCTAGCCAGGAAGCAATTTTTATGGGTTTCATTTGGGAGCAATATAAAGTCAATGATTTGGGTAACTGGCAAGCAGAGCAAGTTCGAATATGAACCCCAGTGAAGAAATGGCCTTTGTTGAGAATTGGGCCTTATTTTGTTTGGTCTAGTTTTTTATTACTAGAAATAGAAGTAATGGATGATGCTTTAGTCATCTGCAATGGAAGAGTGTTGGGTGTCACAAAATGAATAAAAGCAGAAATGAAGAATAATATTGAAATAACTCTGGAATCCACCCATGTTAGTGGAGGAACATATTTTTTCCTAGAGTATATTATTCTTAAGGTGTCACTTTAGAGACAGAAGTCTTGCACCTTAAGTTTCAGCTTAATTTATGTGTTAATTTATGTGTTAATATAGGCAATCTGCTTTAAGTGAGCTTGGAATTTATTATTGTAAATTGGAATCTTTCTTGTTTGAAATATTTTTGATGTTTTTCTACTCTAAATCAAGATATTCTTTGGACACAAACTGACTTATGGGTCTTTCGAAGGTGATTAATTTTTTTTTTTTTTTGAATTTTATTAAATATATTGAGAACAATACAGTGCACAGATCTTAAGCATGCAGATAAAGGGATAGAACATTCCCAGCAACTCAGAAGGGTCCCCCAGGCCACTTCCCTGTCAATAATGTCCTCCTTGTTCCTGCAAGTCACCACTATCCTGACTACTATCACCAGAGATTAGTTTTTTCTATTCTTGAACTTCATAAAGAAAATATAGTTATAGGTAATACAGTGTGTATTCTTTTGTGTCTGGCTTCTTTCTCTTAACAGTCTCGTTATGAGATTCTTTCATGTTATTGTATGTAGCAGTAATTTGTTCTTATTTTTGCCATGTAGTATTTTGTCATGAATACAACACATTTTTACAAATCCATTATACAACTGGTAGGCATTTTTGTTTCCAGGTTTTGAGCATTATATGAATAAAGCTGCTCTGGACATTCTTGTGTTTCTCGGTGGACATATGCACCCTACTTCTCTTGGATATAGACCTAGGAGTGGAATTGCGGTGTCATAGTGTAGGTGTATGTTTATGCATAACTTTAATAGATATTGCCAAACAGTTTTCCAAAGTGGTTTCACCAATATGTACTCCCACCAGCAATGTATGAAAGTTTCATTTGCTCCCCATTCTCCATGCTTTTCGTATTGTCTTTTAAATTGTAATCATCCTGGTGGGTATGTGTTGGTATCTCATTGTAGGGTTTCAAAAATGCTTTTTATTTTGCAATAATTTCAAACTTCTGAAAATTGTATACCTAGTACAAGAAACTCTTGTCACTTATTACCCAGATTTACCAATTATGGAGATTTTGCCTCATTTGATTTATTATTATCTCACTTTTTTTATTTGTACAGATTTCTTTTTTCTGAACCATTTACGAGTTGGAGAAATCATGTCTCTCTTTTCTGTAAATAATTCGGTATATGTTTCCTAAGAATAAGCACCTTATCTTATACAAGCATAACATTATTATCAAAACCAGGACATTTAAATTTGATACAATGCTATTATGTAACCCACAGTCCATTTTCTGATTTCATCATTTGTTCTAATAGTCTTCTTTATAGGTATTCTTACATTTTCACTTTCTTAATGTTGTCTTTTAATGAAAGAAATGTGGTTCTGATTTTTAGTGTTTTACTCTATTAATGCTTTTTGTATCCTTTTTTACTCTGAGGCCATGAAGATATTCTCCTATGTTTCCTGTTAGAAGATTGTTGTTATTACCTTTAGGTTTATGATCCATTTGAAATAGTTATTTTTGTGTATGGTATGTGATAGGGGTCTATGCTTTTTTAAATTAAAAAATTAATGAAAAATGATACCTAACTGATTGAGCAGCATTTCTGAAAAGACCATCCTTTCCCTCTTAACTGCAATAACACCATATATGTGTAGGTAATTTTTGCTGTCTGTATTGCTTGTTGTTTTTTTTCTTTGTCTGATTTTGAATTGATTTTTCAACTATTTTTATTTTGAAATAATTATAGACTCATGGGAAGTTGCAGAATATTATTTAGAGTCCTGTGCACTCTTCACCCAGTTTCCCCAAAGGTGACATCATACCGTGTTTCCCCGAAAATAAGACTGGGTCTTATATTAATTTTTGCTCCAAAAGACACATTAGGGAGTATTTTCAGAAGATGTTTTAATTTTTTAATGTACAACAATCTTTATTTATTCAAATACAGTCATGTCATCTTCTTCTGGAACATCATCATAACGTACTAAATGTGTCCCTCGGCTGACGATCTTAACTGGGGCTTATTTTCGGGGTAGGTCTTATTTTCAGGGAAACATAGTATACGTATATATGTATATATCTACACACACACACACACACACACACACACACACACAGTGGTACAATATCAAAACCAGGATATAGACATGTAGTTTGTTTTTTCCAGTTTTATTTAGATATAATTGACCCATTACATTCATTTTTAACACCATAAATTAATGATAGTTTTGCCTGTTTTGAACTTCATTGAAATGGATTCATAGAATATGAACCCAGTCAGGTTTTCGTCTGTAGACATGATGATTAATCTTGAAGCTGAGTCCCATTTTTTTTTACCATTGGCCGTGCTGATATTCTCTAACTCTGGCCTGGGGACCATTTACAGCTAGACACGTAGTATGGATTGATCACATGGTTCACATCTTGCTTACGCCTTTGCTTTCTATCCTTTTTCTTTATGTGTATGTTTCTGGTTTAAGAAGTATGGGTCAGCTCGATGTGAGCTATCAGAGGTGATAAAAACTTAAGACATGATTGTTTTAAAGTGTTAGTACTATTTCAAAGAGGAAATTGTCTAAAATTGTAAGGCAAACAAACATGCAAATCCATTGTAGGATATGTAGCCTCATCTGTGGCCTCTCTCTACTAGATACTCAAAGCAACTATGACAATGAAAAAATGTCTGCAGACATTGCCGAGTGTCTCCTGACTGAGAACCTCCTCAGGCTGAGAACCACTGCTCTAGAGAAAATTCCAGTTGAAACTACTGGCTTAGATGTTTATAATTTGATCGGAAAAGTTATGTGTAGTAGGATTATCAAAGATTTCCTATGTGTATCTATATATATATACACACACACTTTACTAAGAATTGTTTTTAATTGCTCAGCATATCTTTGTTAATTTTAAATATTAAAATAAAATTAAAGTGCTGTCCATTATAAACCTATTCTTTCAATATTTATTCAAGTTTATTGTCAATAATCAGTGGTCTCATTTTCTGAGAAGAGTGAGATAATTAATATTAATTTTCAGGGGACTTTTAAAAGAAATTGAACTGGTATTTCTATTTTCTTAGTTTGCTCATACTCATTTTAATGTTTGAATTTTGGGCATAGGACCAAGGGAATGAAATGGAAAATTTCTGATTTTTTAAATTTTTGATTCACTTTATCTGTGAGTTCCAGTACTTTCTGGGCATCTTGATTTTACATTAGCAGTTGGGAGAATTCTTTGTAAGCCTCCTTAGTACTGTGATCATGTCTTAATGTATCTTTGTATCTCTGGTACCGTGCCGACTACATTGTCTGGCAGATAGGAGGATATATGTGTGCGTGTGTGTGTGTGTGTGTGTGTGTGTGTGTGTGTGTGTATTTTCATATAAGTGTGCTAGAGATTCAACTTCAGAAAGATCCAAACTAAGCTTCATAATCTCTTGCTGTTGCTGTCATTCCATTTCATTTGCAATCTAGCCCTTCTTCCTAAAAACCTCTGTTTTTATTAATTAATAGCACCATAATTTTTCCATTCAGCCACACTGAAACTTTAAGATCTGTGCCAGGTGTTAGGACATACAAATGTAATTTAAGACCTTGAGATTATATTCTACTTGTGCAAAATGTCACTACATAATTGCTATCTTGAGTCAGTGCTTCCCAAATGGAAATCATTTTGCCCCCAAGGAGACATTTGGTAATGTCTGCAGACATTTTTTGTTGTCAATGATTGCGAGTTGCTACTGGCATCTAGTGGGTAAAAGACAGAGATGCTGCTGAACATCCTGTAATGTACCGGACAACCTCCCACAACAAAGAATTGTCCAGTCCAAAAGTCAATAGTGCTGAGTTTGAGAAACCCTGGCCTATGAGATTAGTGTTACAATGCAGGTGTGAATAGAATCTATAGAGCATTGAGGGATGATGGGAATGCCTGGCGAGTTTTGACACGTGTGCTGCCTAGTCAGGTTTCATAATATTAATATAAATAATACCGTGTTTCCCCGAAAATAAGACCTAGCCGGACAATCAGCTCTAATGCAAAAATTAATAGAAGACCCGGTCTTATTTTACTACAATATAAGACTGGGTATATAATAAATATAATATAATATAATATAGTATAGTATAGTATAGTATAGTATAATATAATATAATATAATATAATATAATATAATATAATATAATATAATACCGGGTCTTATATTAAGTTTTGCTCCAAAAGATGCATTAGAGCTGATTGTCTGGCTAAGTCTTATTTTTGGGGAAGCAGGGTATCTATAATTTGAATAATCAGAATGTACCACACATTATTTTAGGCATATTGCCTAAATAAATTGTGTTTATTTTGTCAATTTTACCAGTTGGTGATATTCCCATTGTACAGATGAAAAAATTAAAGCTTATATTTAGCTCAGCTTATTTGGTAGATACTGTTTTAAAACAGTATAATTTATTTTTTAGAGCAGTTTTAGATTCATAGCAAAGTTGAGAGGAAAGTACAGAGAGATCTCATATATCTCCTGCCTCCACAAACACACAGCTCCCACTATCAACATTCCACATCATAGTGGTTCCTTTGATATAATTGCTGAACCTACCCTGACACGTTATCATTCAAAGTCCCTGGTTTACTTCAAGGTTTACTTTTAGTGGTGTACTTTCTATGGGTTTTGGCAAATGTAGAATGACATGTATCCACCATTCTCGAATCATAAAGAATAGTCTCATTGCCCTAATATTCTGTGTGCTCTGCCTATTCCTTGCTCCAAAAAGCCTTTGTACTCCGTCCCCGCCAACCCCTGGCAACCACTGATCTTTTTACTGTCTGTATAGTTTTGTCTTTCCAGCGTGTCATATAGTTGGAATCATATAGTGCAGCCATTTCAGATTGGCTTCTTTCACTTAATAACATACATTTAAGTGTTCTCCACGTCTTAACATGGCTTGATAACTCATTTTTTAGTGCTAAATAATATTCCATTGTCTGGGTATATATCACAGTTTATTTGTGATAAGTATCTTTTTAAAAATTAAGATATAACATACTTTAAAATGCATAAATCTCAAGTCTGTATGTTGATGACTTGTGTGTATGTGTATGTATGTATGTTTACATAAGTATGTATGCATAGGTGTACACATATATAAATAAATGAAAATTTTTCTCCCTCAGAAAGTTCCCTATAATCCTAGGTAACGTATATCACTATTCTGACCATAGATTAGTTTTCCCTGTATTTAACTTCATATAAATAGAGGTACACAGTATGTATGTATTCGTATGTGTGTGTGTGTGTGTGTGTGTGTGTGCGCGTTTTCCTTATTCTTTTTTGGCTAATTTAGAGCATTTTATCTAAATGTTAAGAAAGTTAAAAAGCAAATGGGGCTACCCTTGTTTTGGGTCAATTTATAGAGCAAAGAAGGTTAACACGAAGATAGAAGAAAACTGGTAAATCTTCAGAGTCCCGGGGTCAAACCTCAGTTTCTGTACAGGAACCTTGGAGCTCAGAGGAGTAGTAACTGCTTTATGTGTTTTGCAAATAATTTCATAACTTTGCTGTCTCCTTTGAATGCTTGTGTGTCTCTTTTTGCTCAGTGTATTTTTTAGATTTTCCATGTTGTTGCGTGTTGCAGTAGTTTGTATTTTTATTTTTAGTATTGTGTTTTATTCTACTGATTGAGTATACCACAATTTGTTGAGCTATTCTTCTGATGGGCATTTGTGTTTCTGGCTTTTGGTAATAGTGAATAAAGCTTCCGTGAAGATACATGGACTGTATTTTTGATTATGTACCAAGGAGTAGAATTGCTGGGTTGTAGGTTAGGCATGTGTTTAACTTTATTAGAAATTGTCTAGAGTTTTCCAAGAGGTAGTACCATAATACACTTCCATCTGCAATAGCTGAGAGTTCTACTTGCTCTACTTCCCGCTCTCATTGGTAGTGTCAGTCATTTTTTAAAATTATCCTATCAATCTTATTAATTCTTTTTTTAAAAAAACTTTTATTTATTTAAGTGTGTTTTCTCAGGACCCATCAGCTCCAAGTCAAGTAGTTTCAACCTAGTTGTGGAGGGTGCAGCTCACATTGGCCCATATGGGGATCGAACCAGCAACCTTGTTGTCAAGAGCCCCGCGCTCTAACCAACTGAGCTAACCGGCCACCCCCATCTTGTCAGTCTTACAAGTTAGTATGATACCTGTTTTACAAAAGGCAAACCTTAGGTTTCTCTTTAATATAATCAGTTTCTCCATTAGATATTTATTGCAAAACTATCTTCAATCAAGGGATCATATCAGGTTAGGTTTACCATCCCAATAAAATATGACAGACTCAGTCTTTTAAAAGTGGAAAAAGGCTACAAGCCAAAATTGGCTTATCTGTAGCACTGTTTTCTCTCTTTCGCTTTTCAACTGGACACATATTCGGCACAAAATAAAATAATGAGTTAAAGGGAATCCAGTTTGTGTGTCTGAGTGATTATGAAGTGTTTATGACAGCTGCTAGGCTGACACTCTCTGTAATGGTGTTACATTGACTTCTGAACACCTTCCAGTCTGCCTCCAGGCGCGTGTGTCTGTGTAGTCTGAGTGGTTTTACATTAACATCTACCCTGAGTAAGATCTTTTGACTACAGAAGTGTTACTTGCAAATGGAAGATACCATTAGGGCTGCTTCAAAGCTCTGGAATGGTATTTGGATTGGTGGTGCTGAAGTAATGGCTGGTGTTTTGAAGTGTAATGTCTAAATCTGTGTTGCATAACTGGAGGACTGTGTGAGTTTAAACTGCTTTTCTTTGATCTTCCTTTCAAAAATCAGGCTGAAGGGGAAAGGTTAAAGTCGACTTAAAATACTCTTTTCTGTGTGTGTGGAAAAGTTTGGAAGTATGAAACTGTGATTACAAGTTCCATTCATTATTTGTGTTCTGTGCTTTTCATATTGTTCTTGAAACTCGTTTCCTTCTTGCCTCAAGTTTTGTATTTTGAATTGAGTGTCAAGACCAAAATATAGACTTGGTTGCTGTCTGCTTTATGTGGTTAGCAAATATCTGTTCTATAAGTTGTTAGTCCTCACAAATATGCGTTTTAAGTGGTTTTTGTGGTTTGCCTTTTTTTTCTTGATGGCATCCAGAGTAGGTTATGGAGATACTGACACTCTGACATTAACTGAATCATTTGTGGTTAGGTAGGCAAAAATACAACAAAAAACTTGTCCCCTTCATCCTCCTAATTTAGGAGCTTTCAAAAGAATTACTTTTTATTGTTAGGAATACTTTCGTCAAACTGTGCTATCTTAAGTTTTTGAAATTGATGGAGCAGAGCTGTAACATGGGAAATAACCCCCTGGCTGTAACTTGTTAGAGAAAAAAAGGCCTGAGTTTAAAAACTGTTTTGAATACAGTGTATTAATAAGAGATTCTGATGCCTCTTTGGTCTGATCATTTTGGGGGAATATTTTTCTTTGTTTCCTTATGTCTAAAATGAAAGTATATCACCAAATTGGCTCAGAGGGTGACTTTGGAGAGAGACTATCAGCTCTTGTTAGAGATTGCTTTGTAGTTATATCAGCCACTCATGTAGCTCGTGAGGTCCTTTTGTTGCTTTGTAAGTGAATACCTTAGCATAAGATAATACCTTCCACTTCTTCCCCTAGCTCTCTTTATACTTTTACCTTTTCTCCCTATTAAAAACAATTGTTATGACTTTTTAAGTTAAAAAAAGTCGTGAAAAAACTTTTCGTTTTAAGGAACTTCATTAGTTCAGTTGTGTTCTCTGCATGATTAGTACATGTGAAACAATTAGCAAACTTATAACTATAAACTTGTATATTTAAATAGGCTAAGTGAGGTCCTTTTGTTGCTTTAATAACTGAATTCCTTAGTATAAGACCTCATTGTCTCTTAATTTCCCCCATCTCTCTATATTTTTACCTTTTATCCCTATTTTATCTTTTATCCCTATTTTTTGGGGCGGTATAAGAGAAAGTTAAAATTTATATTAGGTTAAAAAAATATATAAATTTTAACCTTCCCTTTCAGGTTTACATAAAAATTGAGTGGAAAGTACAGAGGATTCCCATGTATTCTCCCCCTGCCTCCCCATTTTGCATTTTTAACATCTTATTGGTGTGATCAACGACTACAGAGAATGTTTAAATTTAAAAAAAAAACAATTTAGGGCCGCCCTGGTGGCTCAGGTGGTTGGAGCCCCGTGTTCCTAATGCTGAGGTCTCTGGTTCGATTCCCACGTGGGCCAGTGAGCTGCACCCTCTATAGCTAAGATTGTGAACAAGAGCTCTCCCTGGAGCTGGCCTGCTGTGAGCAGCCGGAGGTTGGCGTAAGCTGCTATGGGCTGCCGTGGGCTGCTGCATGCTGCCATGAGTGGCCAGTGGCCAGTGTGAGTGGCCGGCAGCCAGTGTGAGTGGCTGGCAGCCTGCGAGAGCTGCCGTGAGCTGCTGTGAGAGGCCAGCCAACGACCAGCGACCGACTGCCTCATCAGCTAGCGGGAGCGGAAGGCTCCTAATACCAGCATGGGCCAGGGAGCTGTGTCCTACACAACTAGACTGAGAAACAATGGCTTGAACCGGAGTGTGGGGGCGGAGGCAGAAGAAGGGGGAAAAATTTTATTACAGTAAAAGACACATTGCCATTAATTCCCCTCAAAATACGTCTCCTCGCGTCAAACACACTTATCCCATCATTCTTGTCGCTTTCTGAAACAGTTCTGGAAGTCCTCTTTCATCAGTGTCTATAGTTGTGCTGTTGTGGCTGCCTCCATGTCCTGAATCATTTTGACTGGGGAAGAGCCAGAAGTCACACGGTGCCAGATCCAGTGAATAAGGTGGATAAGGATGCACTATAATGTTTCTATTTGACAGAAATTGCCATATTCCAGAAGCGATGTGTGACATGGAGCATCGTCATGATGGAGGATAATATACGGCACACTTTAAAACACACCGTCTTAACCGTAGCTCACACCCGACTGACTGCACTGAACAAGTTGAAACTTATCACACACTGTTACTAAGATTTGACGCACTGCTTCCCATATTGATGATCCCTGCCTTTCCGTTGGATGGCACTCGGCAGCAGCATTCACCGTATTTCTTGATCACAATGGAAAGGCTTCGTGTCACACATCGCTTCTGGTACATGGCAATTTCTGTCAAATAAAAACATTACTGTGCATCCTTATTCACCTTATTCTGTGGATCTGGCACTGTGCGACTTCTGGGTCTTCCCCAAAGTCAAATGACCATGAAAGGTAAACATTTTGAATCGTTTCAGGACATCGAGGCTGCCACCACAGCACAACTAAAGATACTCAAGAAAGAGCAACTGCTTCAGAAAGTGGCAAAAATGATGGGATAAGTGTGTTCAAAGCGAGGAGGAGTATTTTAAGGGGAATTAATGGCAATGTATCTTTTACTGTAATAATTTTTTTTATTTAAACATTCACTGTATTGTTTGATGACACCTCGTACATTAGTGAGGTACATTTGTTAAAACTGATGAACCAATATTGACACATTATTAATAACTAAAGTCCATAGTTAACATTTTTCTCAATGACAAAATTTTATCTTATGCTACTTTTAAACTTTAAAACTAGTGAAACGATCTCTTTTTAAGGAACTTCATTTCAGTTGAGTTTGTATGGTAGTACATGTGAAACAATTGGAAAACATTGATAACTCTACATTTGTTTATTTAAATGGGCTGTTTTTACATCATTGTTGGTAAGAAAAACTTGCAGGTAAAAACATTATATAGACACATAAAGGTTGGAATGAGTGTGTGTGACTTGCCAGAGAGGGTGGAGGCTGCCTTGATCTTGAGGAGGAGTGTGAAGAATAGTGTGATAAAAATCTGCTGTGCAGATGAGGTGTTGCTTACCATCTTGGTAGTAATCCTTTCCTCAAGAGCTGTAAAGCACAGGAAGTAATGTACTGGTGGGTTCAAGAATGAGTTGTACCGAAGCATTTTATGATATGGTATTATCACACTTTTCCAGGTATTAAATATTAACATGTTTTGAGAACAGTGAGACAAAGGCAAATTACATTAAGTACCATTAAGATTGAAAAAAAAGGCCAATATATATACTCAGTCATTTATTTATCAGTTCATTCATTCAACAAGTATCTTCTTGATTTAACTATCTTTTGAGTGCCAACTATGTGTTATGTATTTTAAAAACACAATTTAACACAGTTGCCTTGTTAGATCGATATGTCATCACCCTTATTTTAAAGCCAAACTCAGATTTAGCAAATTTGTATAGTTAATAAACACAAGTCCCATTTATAAACTGTTGGAATCATTAATGTTGCTGTGTGATATTTGTAACTGATGATCTGGCACGTTGTACATACTTGGCACTGTTGTCATAGGCCATTATTTTGGGAAAAGAATAAAAGTTTGAAGGTCCCACGTATTGTCTGCTTTTACTCTTTAGACTTCTTAGGTGGAACCAGAGCCATTACATATCAAGAGAACTGCGACATGAAAAATTATGTATATATTTTAAAGATTTTATTGGGGAAGGGGAACAGGACTTTATTGGGAAACAGTGTGTACTTCCAGGACTTTTTTTCCACGTCAAGTTGTTGTCCTTTCAATCTTAGTTGTGGAGGGTGCCGTTCAGCTTCAAGTTGTTGTCCTTTCAGTCTTAGTTGTGGAGGGTGCAGCTCAGCTCCAGGTCCAGTTGCCGTTGTTAGTTGCAGGGGGTGCAGCCCACCATCCCTTGCGGGAGTCTAACCGGCAACCTTGTGGTTGAGAGGACGCGCTCCAACCAACTGAGCCATCTGGGAGCTCAGCGGCAGGTCAGCTCAAGGTGCCATGTTCAGTCTTAGTTTCAGGGGGCAGAGCCCACCATCCATTGCGGGACTCGAGGAATTGAACCGGCAACCTTGTGGTTGAGAGCCCACTGGCCCATGTGGGAATCGAACCGGCAGCCTTCGCAGTTAGGAGCATGGAGCTCTAACCGCCTGAGCCACCGGGCCGGCCCCCTGAAAAATATTTTTGACTGAAAGGATGTGCTTGAGATAAATATGAGGAATTCTTTTTCTATTGTCTTTCATGTCTGCTGGTTTAGTGTTTCAATTCATATTTTCAGGCCAGAAATGATTTGCTACATATGATGTGGCCATTTTAACACATTGCGTTTGGCGGGGTTTAAATCCTTCGTGAAGATTCTCGTGATCCATGTGCAACGTGTTAAAAATAGGTAAATCAACACCTCTTTTAAATTTTTAAAAAAGATTGAAACTTGTTGAAGTATCTATCAAGAAAAAGAACTACTAGTCATTATCCTTTGTGTTTGAACTGCTTGTGTTCAAATGTAAAATGATTTTTGTATGTTTCCTATCTTTAGTAGGGACTGAAAATTGCTTTGAATGTTTGTGTGAATTTTTACAAATCAATATTTTTTCATTTCACGGGTTATCATTTTGGTATAACATAACCATTGTACCTTAGTTGGGCAGAAGGATTCGTCATGACTAGATTTTGAATTAAAATATGAGTTTGATTAGGTACAAAAAGCTCTACCTTTTTCCTGAGCTCCTGACATGAGTTCTTGAATCTCATTCATCGTTCTGTACTGTTTATCATACACGCATTTGGAAATCAAGGGTCCTTTAGGACAAACATCTTACATCCTTTGCTGTGATGGAGGGCTACTGTAATAAAGACTTTATATATTTAGTTTGAGGCAGCGTTGCTTTTCCAGAGGAGACTGATTTATGCATTTTGTTCACTGTGCATAATAAATTTAATGCCATAATTTCTTAGAATCAGGCAACTGTATTGGGCAAGAGACTTTAACAGTTATTCATGAAGTAGTATAACTAGATTCCAATAAGCATGTGAAAAGGTCTTCAAGCAGCCTCCTTAGTCATGAAGAAAATTAATTAAAACTACAGTATGAATCCCACTGAACACTCACCAGAATGGATGACACCAGCTGTTGGCAAGGCTGTGGAACAGGCCGAACTCTCTTACATTGCTGGTAGAAATGTACACTGGCACAATCGCTATGGAAAACTATTTTGTTAAAATCTACAAAATATGCACATATTTCTAATATGGAAGCAATGCCACTAGTATGTATCCAAAAGAAATACGTTCACTAAAAGACATGTGCAGGAATATTCTTTACGATGCTATTTTAAAAATGGTAAAATCATGACACTTATATAGCTATAAAACAGATATGTGTCATACATTTTATTTAACTCATTAATTAATGAGATATTTGGCACATTGTTACAGCTGGTTCAAAGGAGAATCTGAAAAACAGATCCAGGCAATTAGGAATGCTGATAGGAACTTAAGAGATGCAAACCTGGTTAATGTGCTATTGGGACTAAAGTGTGCTGCTTGGAATTACATTTTTACAGAGTGGAATTCAGTGGTGTTTGTACCAGACAAAATTTATTTGCGTTTCTTTGGACAAGAGTCAATGCATTATTATTAGTTTTCTGTAACTTACAGTATTGTAAAATAACTAAAGGTCCCTATTGAATAAAATAACTCCAAAGGGTCCACTAAACAAGCTTGGTGATCCATTGAAAGAACACACAGTAGTAATTTTTTCCCCATTTGAAAGTTTTTCACAATTTTCCCTGACATCTTAATAGCTGAAAACTAGAAACAACCTAGATGCCCATTAACACTAGAATGGATAAATTGCAGTATTTTCATATAATGGAAATCTCTATAGGAACAGAAATAAAGAAACTACAATCAGATGCAACAACCTAATGAATTTCATAAGTATGTAATGTGGGAAATAAGCCATTCACAAAAGAGTACAGCAGTCCCCTCTTATCTGCAGTTTCGCTTTCTGCGGTTTTAGTTAGCTTTGGTCAACTGCAGTCTGAAAATACTGAGTTGAAAGTTCCAGAAATAATTCGTAAGTGTTAACTTGTGCACCATTCTGAGTAGCGTGATGAAATCTTGCGCTGTCTTGTGCCATCCCGCCCAGGACGTGACTCATCACTTAGTCCAACGTATTCATGCTGTATGTACTCGACCTATCTGTTAAATCACTCAGTAGCTGGCTCTGTTATCAGAGAGAGAGAGAGAGAGAGAGAGAGAGAGAGAGAGAGAGAGAGACAGACCACATTCACAAAATTTTTTTTTATAGTATATTGTTATAGTTGTTCTATTTTATTATTGTTGTTAATCTCTTACTGTACCTAATTTATTTATGAAACGTTACCATAGGTATGTATTATAGGAAAAACCATATATATGGCTTATTATAGGAAAAAAACATTATATATGTATATATATACATATATGTGTGTGTGTGTGTAAATATATATATATGTGTGTGTGTGTGTATATATATATATATATATATATATATATGTATATATATATATATATATATATATATATATGTATATATCCATCCCATGGCTAAGGGGGGACTACTGAGTATGCTATGTGATTCCATTTAAATAAACTTCAACAAGTAAAACATATGAAGTATTAGAAGTTCAGGATAGTGGTTACAGTTATTTTTGAGTTGGGTTTGTGACTGGGAAGGGGCGTGGAGGGAATGTTCTGTTTCTAGATGTCTGTGCTAGTAACAGAGGTATATTAACATCGAAAATTTACTAAGCTGTACATATACATATGATTTATGTATTATTTCTATGTTAACTTTCAGTAAAGTTTGCTAAAAATCAATTGCAGATCACAATTTTCCATTTGCCCATTGTCTAAAAGGGTAGTTAGGGGTGTAAATATGTACTCTTGTCCTAATTCTGTGTCATTGTAAAACATTATTATTGTCCTTGGTATTTAATTGAATTTTCTGTTGTGAAGTCAGATATGTCTGAAAAGTCATCAGGGTTTCAGAAACAAGTTTGGTTCTGAGAGCTAGATGACCTTCATTTGTTTTTAGAATCGTTTAAAAGCACTTATAAAGCTCTCCCACAACTTTTATAGCCTTTCTCTGTATGTATCATTGTCCCGGCTGTTAAAATTTCCTTTTGCCTTAGATTGAGTTGTGAGATTCTAAACTTGTACTTTTCCCCCCATCTTTTTTGGTTTGGTATGTAATTTGCATATTTTCACCATGCGAAAGCTATTTTCTATGGTTGGAAAAGATTTTTTTCCTACAGTGTGAACAAATCATTCTTTGTTCTCCTTATTGTGCCTCCAAACTGGTACGTCCGGTTTATGCTCCAAACAACAAAAGTCTGTCATCAGAAATTAAAATGCCAGTAAGAACAAAGGCCGAGACCCACGAGAAGCTATTGGAGAGGTTTCCTCCTCTCCCCAAGTAACTGCAGTTGCCAGGAAGGTGGAACATTGCTTGGTACACTCCTTCCTTGTAGTTCTACCCTTGTATTTATTGTTATTGTTTGTTTCAAAGTGATTTTACAGCTCCTGGTAATTCCATTCAGGATCTATAAAATCCTCATCTCTGCGATTCTTTGCCATTTTCAGTGAACTCTTTTTAAGAAACCTAAAAATCACTTTGAAAGCCTTTTACAAAAGTTAATCAGTTTTGACACTCATTTATTTGAGAGCAGAATTACCAGTGAACATACTGTATAAAATTATTAGAGGCAGTTGAAAATGGCAGCTAAAACAGAGCCTGTAAGGACGGATCCATCCTCTCTGTGTCCTTTTTAAAACGTGCACATCTTATCTGTATATACACTTTGTTAGCACTGTCTCTGTTCTGAAATAGTATTTCAATGTAGAATTTGCACATACTGATTGGAGAGTTCTGTCCTCTGGGAAGTTTGACATTTGTGACTCACTTAGGATACTTTAGAATTAGGCTTGTAACAATCTTGATTTTAACATATTCACAAATATCTACAAATAGTGACTGTAAATATTTCTTCCCCCCCCCCTTCCTTCCCTTATGTTATATTAAACAAAGCTTCTAGGACCTTAACTTAGAGGTAATGAAGGATAAGTAATGAATGCGAGGATGCATTTTATAATCCCTCCTAATGTTTTTTCCTACTTGTTGCTGTACATTTAAAGAGGGATTTAGAGTAGAAGCTTAGAATAGAAGAGGGCATTTCGGTTTGTTTTGAAAGCCGTTACTCTGAAAATCATTGTGTGTTCAGATTTCAAAATGTTTTCCTATATCAAAGTAAGCTCTTGTGTATTAATCCAGTGATAACACGTTTATTACATTGTGAGTATGCCAAGGCAGATTTGTTTTATTCTTTATTATATAGTATAATTTAGCACAGCAGCTCTGTTAAATATGATTAAACTTTAAGGGTTTATTTAATAGAACCAAATGTTAAGTGCTAGACCTGTAGCATATGGAAATAATAGTACCGTGTTTCCCCGAAAATAAGACCTAGCCGGACCATCAGCTCTAATGCATCTTTTGGATCAAAAATTAATACAAGACCTGGTATTATATATTTATTATATTATATTATATTATATTATATTATATTATATTTATTATATTATATTACATTACATTACATTATATTATATTCTGGGTCTTATATAAGACCGGGTCTTATATATATTGTATTAAAATAAGACTGGTCTTATATTAATTTTTGCTTCAAAAGACGCATTAGAGCTGATGGTCCGGCTAGGTCTTATTTTCGGGGAAACATGGTGCAGGGCAGTGGCTTTCGCGTTAGACTACTATGATTTGTTATAGGTTGAAACCTTACATGTTATAGTGAGAAGTGTTTTTATTACTCTGAATTATAATTTCAATGCAAGTTCTACAGTATTGTTTTATAATTTGTTTTTTACTTCCTTGTTAATAGAAATAGTATATGTTTAGAAGAATATTAGTTATCCATTGCCCAACAGACAATTTATTTTCAACAAGTGTATGACCTGGCAGCTTTGGAGAGAGCCAATAATGCATCTGTAATATGACTGGATTATATTAGTGCTTCAGTGAAAGTGTGCTTAAAATCAGAGATGGTGATTCTTCAGGTTTCAGAGAATATGTGATTGATTACTGCTTTGGGTGGGAGGTTGAACAAAATGACTTTTTTAAGGCTTTTTCTGGATTTAAATTTTATTCTATAATAAAATGTAGACTTATGAGTTTCAGTATATAATGGCAGTAGTTTTAATGTTCGTAAAGGAATTTGTAGAGAGGAAAATTCTTAGTGAGCTATACTGAGCTTTTAGCCTTTGTATGTTTAATTGGTGATAGGTGGTGCTATTGTTGCACAGTTGGTGCGAAGAAGCTAGCATTCTTATCTTCTGCATCCCAGTGCTACAGAAGGATTTGCCATTGCAGCAATAAATAAGTTGTAATAATTTTTATAAGCAAAATGAATATGATGGCTCTGTAGGCATTACCATAATTTAACATTTATAAGAAACAAAAATATTTATAGTTGCAGCTTTAAATTCTGGTAGAGGAGAAGATGGAGATCTGAAAAAGTAGTTTATCTAAAAGGCAGCTCTACAGATTTATAATTTAATATTGGAAGATTTATAAGCCTTTTATAATGTATGCACTGTTGATATTTTAAACGGCTAGTTTGGCAGGCCTATTTAAAAAAAATACCATCAGCATGTTTCCTCTATTGAATGTTTATCATTATTACATCTGTTGTAAGTTCTTGGGTATTTAGAACTAGTTGTATAGTGTTTGCCATTTTTCCCTATCTGGTATTACATATTTCATCAAACACTTGACAGTTATGAAAATATATTGCGAACTACATTACCACTTAAAGTAGCCTGGAAAGCTTTCTTAACTAATTCTAATTTCAATATGTTCAGCACTTCAATTAGCAGCAAACTTTTGAACCACTAATTCTGAAAAACAGTCGCTTTCACACTTGACACATATATTAGCATACCCTCTCACCTTTGGCTTCTTAGACTACTGTACTCTTTATATTTGAGGAATAAATCTGATGTGACTTAAAATGAATGGACATTCATACAGTGTTTGATCTATGTGTATAATAAAATGATGACTTTTAAAGATGCTTACACATTACTTTTTTATTCATGGAATATTGAAATTCAAAGTATCTTTGAGGTCGTTTGGCACCTTTCCCATCTCAGTTTATGAATGCAAAAGAAGAGGCTTAGGGGAGGTGGGAGAAATGGGGCGATGTTGGACAAAGGGTACAAACTTGTATCATGTAGTATGAAGAAGTCTAGAAATCTAATATTCAGGCGTGATGACGATAGTTAATAGTACTGTATTGAATATTGAAAAAATGCTAAGAGAGTAGATTTCAGGTGTTCTCATCACACAGAAAAGTTAACTGAGGGGATGATTGCAGTAATCATTTCACTATGTAGATATATATCAAACCATCCCATTGTACACCTTAAATATATACAATTTTTATTAAAAATATACTTGAAAACGAAAAAAAGAATATAGGTTTATAGAGGTTAAATAATTTACTCAAGGTGGTTAACAGCTAGTTATTATAGAACCATAACTGGTACCTAGCTCAATTCATATTTCATTTCAGTGAAGTTTTGCTTTTTGTCATTTATAACATATATGTGAAAGTTACTACAACATTTTCGAAATACTAAGAATATTGATCTTTTTCTTACATGGAAAACTGAATACTGATGGAAATCATAGTTGCTTTGCTTTAAAATGGAAGGCAGTCATACAGGAACCAAGCAGCCTAGTAATTTATTAAAGATTAAATTATAGACTTCTAGAACAGACCATTTATTTTTCTATTTATATCAAGTGTATGCTGTTATAATTTTCTATAAGTATTTATGATAACTTAAGATATACTTAATGTGTATGATCAACCATAAATGTGTATTAGTGAGTGTGTGTGTGTGTGTGTGTGTGTGTATATGTGTGTGTGTGTGTATACGTATATTACATCGGAGACAATAAATTATGATAACATTTAGGGGGTCTTGTTTTTGTATGATAATGTTCTGACTTGTGTTTTCATTTCCCGAAACCTTTTCTGTCTTCTCATGCAGATCAGTGGGGAAGCACAGGAGCTCTTTTCTGTTCGACATGGCCCAATTCGAGCGGCTCGAATCTTGCCTGCTCCACAGTTTGGTGAGTGCAGCCCTTAATAAGAAACAAATCATTCAGAAAGTTTCTCTTTTATTGGTCTTGGACTACAGACAGCAAGAATGATAACTAAAGTCTGTTTTCCTCCAAGTGTCCATTCCCACCCTGGTTCCCCCCCTGCAAGATAAACTCTTAGTTCTGTCAGTTGAGATGGAAATAGGTAATCTTAACCATTTCAATATGGCCATTCACTTTCTGCTGTGGTTTTGATTTATCTTCATCCTCTTTGATCTTGATTTAGCCTCTGACTTGGCTGGCTCTTTCTTGAAGCCCTCTTCTCTCTTGGTTTTCATGGCATCGCTCTTCCCAGATCCCTTCCTTGCTGACTGTGCCGCTTTTGTTATGTTTCTGGTTTAGCTTTCTTCTGTGGGTATTCCCCACGTCTCTGTTGTTCTTGTGTCTTTTGCGCTTCTTCTCAGTTATAATTACTACCTTGGAAAGCTTGGTTTTCACCATTATCTTGATTGTAGATGAGTCTGCTGTCTGCGTTTCCAGTTATGTCAGAAGTACAGTTTCTGGCTTTTGACCTTGGATTGCTGCTTTAATAATGAATACTTCTTAATGTTGTATTTAAATATCATGTGTTTTGTTTTTATTAAAAAAACAGCAACAATTACATGTTTAAAATTAAACCTGGTATTTGGATGCCTAAATAACTCCTGACTCTTTAATGATCTGAGTTTTCTGAAGGTTGTATTTTCTCATTAACTTATCCGTGTACACTCACTGTTTTCGCAAGTGCACTAAAAAAGAAAATCATATTAATATTATTTGCATACTTAAAAATCTTTTTAAAAAGAAGATATTAAAATGTTTTAATTCTATTTTACAGTTTATCCAGAAGTTGGGAAATCTTCCTTACAAGACTTCTTGTTAGCAGTTAATTCTCTAGATTGCTGATAGTGATGTTCATTAGCACTTAATATCCGTGTGCATTTTGCACTTACCATGTGCATACATAATATTAGAGATTGATGTAGTGATGAAATATGCTTACTTGGAATGGGAAGGGTGGAGGTAGTAAGGCAAAAATATCTTGAAATCATGTGGAGAGTTTTCTCCTTGTTATTAAACTATATGGCGTATTCATATTTCAGCTTTGTCTCTCTGTCTCTTGCTTGCACTCTCTTTTGCTCCAGTTCCTGCTGCATTTTTGTTTTGTTGAAATCTTTTGACAAAGAAGATTGTAGAACGTTATTTTCTGGAAAGCTTTTAGAATAGCCAGCTTTTTCTTTGAGTGGTTGGAATCAAGAAGAACTCTAAAGGACTCTGCTACGTCTTTATTTCTTTTGTATGTAATTCACAGAGGCAGATTTTTCTCCCTTCATGTCGTTTATGAAGCTCTTTTGAGTATGCCAGTTATTAATGTTCAACTTTTCTCAACTTTTACTTTGGGCAGAAATACTTCATGAGAGACTATATAAAGCTATAAAAGTTAATGCCGCTAGTAGAATTTGAGTCTGTCTAATTTACTTTGTCTAAGTAAAAAAAAAGTTTCCTTCACTACTGTAATATACTTAATTTTAAAAATATTAGATTCAAAATATAATTTCACATAGCTAAATGTTCTGTTATGACTTGCAAAAAGTATGTGTCTCTTTCATTGTATTTGATTAATTATTTAGATTTGTTTTCATCAAAGTTATATATGCAACTGATCACATAAAATTTCTAATGGGACAAAAAATGTAAGCCATTTCTCTCTTTTTCCCATTTTGCTTTGTGTGCTCGTTTTGGTGGTATACATCCTTAAGAAGCTTCCTGAAAAAGGATGTGTGGTAGATCTTGTTTGTCTGAAGATGTCTTTATTCTTCTTTAATTCTTGATTGATAATTTGGCTGGGTACAAATACTTGTTTGTAAATAATGTTACTTCAGAATTTTGAAGGCATTGTTCTGGTATTATGGTCGAAGAGTCTGAAGCCATTTTGATACCTTTTTCTTTGTATATGGCTTGTTTTTCTCTCTGGGACCTAGTAGAGTGTTGGCTTTCTTCCCAGTGTTCTGAAACTTTGCAGTTTTGTTTCTTGGTTCATGCATCGTCCTGGGCCCCTTCATTACGGACATGTGTACATAATTTTTAGAAAATTTCTAAAATTGTTTTTTCTTTTTTTTGATGTTTTTTTTTTCTCCTAAGTTTTTTTTTTGTTCTCTCTTTCTGGTACTTGTATTATTTGGCTGTTACACCCCCTAGAATGATTAATTAAAACAATAATTTTCAGGTCTTTTGGGAGACTGTCTCAATGTGGATTATTAACTCTAATATTGAATCATTCTTTTCTGCTATCATGTTTTTATCCTAACCTTCTGAAGCCCAATGCCTCCTTCCCTCCTATTCCCTACCCATCCCTCCTGTACTTCTTTCTTTCCTCCCTCCCTCCTTTACTCCCTTCCTTCCTTCTCCCCTCCCCCTCCCTCCCTCCTTCCCTCCTTTTCTTTCTCTCTTTCTCTCTTTCTTTCTGTAGTTTGCATATAGGTATTACCAACTAGAATCCAGTCATATATAAAAAGAATTATACATCAGGACCAAGTAAAGGATATTCCAGGACTACAAGGCTGGTTAACTTTTGAAAATCAGTGTAATTTACCATATCAGTAGAATGAAGAAGAAAACCCATATGATCATCTCAATAGAAGTGGAAAAAACCTTTGTCAAAATTTAATAGCCATGTCTGATTAAAAAAAACTTTCAGCAAATTCGGAATAGAAAGAAACATCTTTAGTATGATAAAGATAATCTATAAAAAAATCTAGTCAACATCATAATCAATAGTGATATATTAAATACTTTACTGATGAATTTGGGATGGCTTGTATACAACTTCTCTTTAACATTGAATACAGGTCCTAGCTATTACAGTAAGGCAAGAAAAATAAATAAAATGTAAATTTTAGAAAGAAAGATGTAAAATTGTCTTTATTCATAGAGGACTTGCTTGTGTCTGTAGAAAATACAAAGGAACCTACAAATTGTTAGAATTAATAAGTGAGTTTAGCAGAATTGCTGCATACCAGGTTCCTTGGATGTTTTGCGAAGATCTCCTCATGGTGTATTTTTCTAGCATCATTTTCAGCCATACTTAATCTTAGATGTTTTGCGAAGATCCCCTCACTGTATTTTTCCAGGATCGTTTTCTGCCATCCTTAACCATTGTCCCCTTTCCCCACTTCCTTGCCTCAACAACACTCTTTTGTGATAGCTGTACTGAATTACTTTCATTTCCTCTAATGATCCATCTTTTTTGCAGCCCTTTTCATTTGCGTATTTTGTGTTCTAGAACACTCATGTCCTTCCAACACTTCTTGTTCCTTACCCAATGTCAGAAGTATGTGCTCCCATAGGGCTTACTTTGTTTTTTAAATTTTAGTGCTCATTTGCCTCTTACTTGCTAGACTTGTAGGCTGTTTTCGTATCTTTAGTGCCTCACAGAGTACTTGATACAAAGTGTTAATAAATATTTGTTGAACGTTGCTGTGGGATATAATCTTTTGAAAATTATGACCTAGAAGAAAAGCAAGTTCCGTTTCTGTAGGTGTTTCTGTGGAAACTCTGTCCCCTCAAATTAAAAAAAACCAAAGGATTTGTATGTCCTCTTATCCCACAGAAGGTGATCATTGGCATTTACTCATATCAGCATAGTTCGTGCTTCCCTGCTTCTTCATGGTCACTGTCAATAATTGATTACTTTCTTAATGAACCTAGACCTGCTTTAGAATTTTTTCAATACAATGTTTCAGAAAGCTATGACCAATCAATTGATATTCTTTTATCAGATAAAAATTGTTACTATCTTTCAAATCTTTCTAGAACTTAATTATAAGTAAAGTAAATTCTTACTCAGTACTCTCAGTAGCCATTGTAGTTTTTGGTATGTCAAACATCACCTGGGAAATAAAAGGTATCAATATGTATATTTTAATATACAATTCAAAATTTTTATATGGTTATAGACTTTGTGCTAATAATGATTATTTCCAAGAAGTGGCATCAGAGGAAACTTTCACTTTAATGTTTTTAATTTCTTAAAATAAAGACCATATAATTCTAACCAGTTAAAATATTTATTATAAAAACTCAAGAAATACTGAAATGCAGAAAGTGAAAATTCACATGATGCTTTGTTATTGGAGAGAAACCCAGGTTACCTTTTTTCCTTCTTTTCTTCGTTCCCCCAGATACTGAGCGTATATTAACAACTTAGGGTACACGTTTCCAGATTTTTTCCCCCTTCATCTTTGACACTTGCATGAAATTAAATTGTAGTAGTATGGCCAGGGCCTGATTTAAGTTCTTTATATGTATTACATGTATTAAGTCGTGTGTGCACACGTGCTTGCACATATGTAGTCTTTTTCATAACTTTATATTGTGAACATATTTTCATTTCAAAACTTATATAAATTTCTTTCAGCATGGCTAAAAATTATGTATCATTCCATTGTATCGTCCTCCCCTACTATAGTGTGTTTTTTGGAGTCACAGGATCAGCGCCTGCCATGCAGTGCCTTGAATAATACGTGGAATATGAGTGGTGCACCAAAATGAATTCATTCAGTATGTTACAAAACAGAAACTAGAATTTTACTTTTGTTCATCCTTTGTCAGTGACCAGATGGATAACACTGTTTTTGACTCTAATAGAGCTTATAATTCGATTAGGAATTATATTAGGCATGTGCTCATGCTGTTACTGCTTATGGAGAAGGATGATCACTTTGGCCTTGAACCTGAACCAGAGTTTTTAGAAATACAGATTCAACCCTATTCGTTATCTTTAGGAGTGCAGTGTACTGAGTACCTGAACTTTCTCCATATAAGAATATTTAGGAATAAATTCTTACAAGCTAGGAACTTTATTCTGAGAATAGATGGACTCTTTGGAGATATAGTATCCTCAGGTGTTTATGAGCCAGATTTCTGGTACTCATCCAAAACATTGGATAGCCAACTTCGCTTGTTCTAGATTATTTAGTTTGACTTACTACTGAAAAGGTACGATTATTTTTCATTCTGCTATGCAAGGAATTCGCAATTTCACGTCTCAAAATATTAAAAGGTTTAAAAAAAATCTTAAGATCCAACCAAGTATTTTCCTACTAGAGTATAAATGCCAAGTATTTTCTGAAGTTTGTAATATTGTAAACAGCCCACCCATGTGGTCAAAAATATTCATCGTTGCTGTTTTTTAATGATACAAATGGCTGGAGTTATTTTTCTAGAAACAAACATGAGTAGAACAACTTCAGAGTTGTTAGTTAAACTTTTTCTCATTTGCTTATGTTTTGTAAATTTTCCAATAGGTGTCGAGTTTTCATTATTTGTCTTAAGGCACAACTACCTGTTTCATCCTTTTCAAACACCTTAAATATGGTTTTTTATCATGTTGAATGAAGAGCTGTTTGATTTGTTCAGCTGTATGAACTCAGAAATTCTGATTAACTTCTCCAGAAGGGTTCGCTGTAAATTTTGTGTCCTGTAAAATTTTAAATTATGGTTAAACAAGTAAATCCTACACACACACACACACACACACACACACACAGAGAGAGAGAGAGAGAGAGAGAGAGAGAGAGAGAGAGAGAGAGAGAGTTCAGCCAAAACACTAGCAACCTTCCAAAAGTAGGCCAACTGACATTTGTTCACGCTCATCACCAGTATTTTGCAAAGAGAAAAACAGCCTTATTGACATTTTAAATGGCCAAACTATGATATTTAGGGCTTCCCTAATGTTTTCTGCTCTAATTACTTCTCAGTTTGCCTTGTGTATTTTTTTTTGCATAACACCTAGTCTTTATCACTGGGGCTTTTACTACTTGGGATAATTTAGGTTTTTACAAAATTTTGTGAGCCTGTGACATAGGTAAATTATAACTGGGGAATGTATATTCTATTCATCTTAAATTTCTCTAATGTTTTTGGTCAGAGAAATAGTGTTTCTAAGGAAGAGTGTTTTAGAAGTGCTGCTTTTTGAGTTTTTGTGATGCCATGGGGTTGAATTTGAGAAATTGATCTAAGAGTATTCTCAGTTTATACGTATTTGAACCCTGTAATTAGGGACTTTTCCTATGAGGGCTATAGTGAGAGGGAAGAATACTGAATAGAAAAAAGGAAGTAAATTTATAAATCAAGTGAATAATAATGCTTGATATTTTTCACATGAATTCTAGGTTGATTATATGTGTTATCACCACTTTACCACTATTCTGCTAGGTGAGTACCGTTACCCTATTTTGCAGGTGAGGATACTTATTAAAGCTCAAGGAGGTTAAGGTGACTGTCATAAAGACACATAGTTGATAAGTGGTGGAGCTGGAATTTGAACTTGAGTGTTTGCCTCTTAATCACTTAGGCCTCACTGTCTCTCAGTATATGATTTTTCCAATATTACAGCGTAACACGTATACCAAATCCAGGAGTTTCTAGGCTATGTCTCTGCAGAAATCAAACATTCGTGTATTCATTGAAATATGTAAACAGTACCTCTGTTTGTCCATATTTTCTTCCATTTTGAAAGTCTTAAATATCTTTAATTGCCCTAGTGTTTTCATTGTACTTGGAGTCATTGGTTGTTTAGTCTAAGGGTGAAGAGCAATGAAAATAGTCAATATGGGGACCAATATGTAGGAAAGCCATTATCCTACATAACTACATTTTAAATTTTAAGCTGTCAGGATAAGGAATGTCACAAAGACAGCTGTAGTCTATTCAAGTTACGTTCACCCTAAATTAAATCAACCCTTTAAAAGAAATGTTGGTTCCCTTTTATAGGACTCGGTATAAACTATTAAAAGTACTTCAAAAGGGTTAGTGACAGATATCTCGAATCAGATAAAAACAAAGGTGTAACATGAAGCAACTAAATTACATGTGAGCTTAATGATTCTGACCCAAATAAACAGACTTGTAATGGAGATGCTGATTATTATCAGTACGGCTTAAATGCTTTTGACTGTAGAACTGTAAAGAAGAATGTAGGTATCTTAGTGAATTGGGTAAGTTGTGGTCTTGGAAATCTGTGTTCATTAATCATAACACATTCCTAGGTGTGAAAGTGAAAACTCATTTTCTAAGTAACAGTTATTTTAAGTAAGTTTTTAGAAACAACTCAGCTTTATTGAGAAATAATTTACACACAATGAAACAGATCAATTTTAAGTGTACAATTTGATGAATTTTACCAGATGGATATAGTTACGTAACTGCTACCACAATTAAAACAGAAAGCCTGTCTATCACTGTAGTAAGTTCCCTTGTCCACTTCATATCCACTAAAATGGCTGTATGCAAAAGTGAGGTAATAACAAGTGTTGGTGAGGATGTGGGCTAATTGAAACTTCATATAGCCTATGAGAACGTAAAACGTAAGATATAACAGCCATGGGAAAACAGCTTGGCAGTTCCTTAAAATGTTAAATATGGCCATACAAGTAATGAGTTCCACACCTAGGTGTGTAACTGATAAAAATGAAAATACACGTCTACACAAAAATTTGCACTTGAATATTTATAGCAGTGTTATTCATAATAAGCCAAGAAATGGAAACAACCCAAGTGCCTATCAACTGATAAACAAAATGTGGTATAACCATACAATGGAATAGTCTTTGGCCATAAAAAATGAAATTCTGATAAAAGCTATAACATGATGAACCGTGAAGACATTTTTAAGTAAAAGAAACCACATGCCAAAGGCCTCAAACTTTGGATTCCACTTATATGAAATATCCTTATAGGCAAATCCATAGAGACAGAAAGCAGGTGAGTGGCTGCCTAGGGTTGGGAGACTAGGAGAGGTTGAGGAATGACTGCTAATGAATAATACAGGATTTCTTTTTTGGGGGCGATGAAAATGTTCTAAAATTAATTGTGGTGATAGTTGCATAACTATGTAAATATACTAAAAACCATTGAATTGTGCACATTAAATTGGTGAAATGTATTTATATGAATTACATTTTAATTACTTTTTAAAATGAAAGTCTCCCTGTATCCTTACTTCCCCACACCTGGAGTACTAGCAACCACTAATATGATTTAAGTCAGTATTGTTTCTGCCTTTCTAGAATTTGAAAAGATGGAGTGTATAGCATTTATATGCACTTGGCTTCTTTCACTTCACGTGATGCTTTTTGAGAACCATCTATGTTCTTGTGTGTTTCAGTTCCTTCCTTTTTTAAAATTTCTGAGGAGTGTTCCATTGTCTGGATATGCTATAATTTGTTTTTCCTTAAGTCACCAATGAGTGGACATTCGGATTGTTTCCAGTTGTGTCTCTTATGCATAAAGCTGCTGTGAATAGTTGCTTGTGGATATGTTTTCATTTCTCTTGGGTCAGTTATTTAAAAGTGAGAACACTAATAGTAAGTGCAGGCTTAACTTTGTAAGAAATAGCCAAACTATTTTCCAAAGTGGATACACTGTTTTTCATTCCCACCAGTAGTGTTCCAGTTTCCCTAATGACTAATGATATTGATCATCTTTTCTTGTGCTTAATTGCCATTTTATTGTTTTTATAAAATGTTGAAATCTAGTGCCCATTTTTGATAGTGTTATTTTATTATTGAGTTGTAAGAGTTCTGTATATATTTTAGATACAAATCCTTTTTTTGATATATGCAAAGTATACAAATTTTTTTTCCCTTCCTGTGACTTGTCGTAGTGGGCTTATTTTTCTTTTTTTAATAGATTTCACTTTTATACTTTCTTTTTTCAAGGATGGCGCAGCTCACAGTGGCCCATGTGGGGACTGAACCGGTCACCTTGGTGTTATCAGCACCATGGCTCTAACCAACTGAGCTAACCGGCCACCCTTAGACTTCACTTTTTAGAGTAGCTTTAGGTTAACAGCAAAATTGAGCAGAAGGTACAGAGATGTCCTTTATATGCTTCCACCCCACATATGCAGACCCTCCCCCATTGTCAATGTCCTCCCGTGGAGAGTACATTCAGGCTTTCAAAAGCAAATGTTTTTAATAATCAGAAGTCTTTATTTTTAAATTCACTTTTTATTTCCAAGTTCCTGAGTTTGTTTCTTTTATAGTTTGTGATTTTTATTGTTGTATTTCAATTCACTTCAACACATTTTTTAGGTGACCTTGTGATTTTGTCTTTGACCCATGGGTTATTTAAAAGGGTGTTATTTTGTTTTTAAATTTTGAGAAAATTTCTCAATATCTTTGTAATTAATTTTTTTAAAAAATGTATAATGCTATTGTCCTCAGAAGACATAGTTTATATGCATCCAATCCTGTTAAGTGTTTTGCTTTATGGCTCAGAATATGGTTTATCTTGTTTTATTCTTTTGTATCCTTATGAGTTGTTTTTCTGTGTGTTCTGTCAGTTATATATAGAGAGTTCAAATCTTTTATATTATGGTAATTTTATCAGTTTTTGTTTTATGTTTTTCACCATTCTGTAATTGGGAGCAAAAACACTTAGGATGGTAAAGTCCTCTCATGAAATGATTCATTTGTTGTCCCTGGTAATATTTCTTGTTCTGTAACCTACTTTCCTGTTGAATGAGTGTGTATATAGACACTCTTGCTTTCTTTTGATTAGTATTGGTGTGATATACCTTTTGTCATCTTTTCACTTTAAAACATTAATTTTCTTTAAAAAAAATTCTTTTTTTATATTGGGGAATATTGGGCAACAGTGTGTTTTTCCAGGACCCATCAGCTTCAAGTCAAGTTGTTGTTTTTCAGTCTAGTTGTGGAGGGTGCAGCTCATTGGCCCATGTGGGAATCAAACCGGTGACCTTGGTGTTATGAGCACTGCACTGTGCTCTAACCAACTGAGCCAACCGGCAGCCCCCAAATTGTTGATTTTCTTAATATGTAAAATACATTTCTTGTATGCAGCCTATAATTGGGTCTTGTTTTTTTAATCCAATTTTTCACTTTTACTTGTGTCTTTAGACCATTTACATTTAATGTGTGTGTTAATGAGAATTGATTTAAATCTACCATTTTACTGTTTTGTAGTTTTCCTATGTGTTCACTATTGCTTTTCCCTACATTTTCTGCCTTTTTTACTATTTTTATGATTCCACTTTGTCTCCTTTGTTGTCTCTTTGTTTTGTTTTTAGTGGTTCTTTAGGGTTTACAGTATATATCTCTAACCCATCACAGCCTATCTTCAAGTGATATTATACATTTCACATATTATATAAAAATCTTGAAACATTCAACAACAGCAGCAGCAGAAGACTGGTTTAAAAATGGTCAAAGGACTTGGCTAGATATTTCTCTAAAGAAGATGTCCAAATGGCCCTAAGCACATGAAGAGATGCTCCACATAATCATCAAGGAAATGCAAAGATACCATTTCACACCCATTTGGACCGCTAGTATCAGAAAAACAGAAAATAACAAGTGTTGGTGAGGATGTGGAAAAATTGGGACCCATGTGCTTTGTTGATGGGAGTATAAAATAGTGTACCTGCTGTGGATTCTCAAAAATAATGGATTAATGGAAAATTTTGGTTGTTAATTTGTTCAGATACTTTTAAAAATAGAATACACACATAAACATTTTTTAATTTTAGGGCATTTTTTGGTTCACAGAAAAACTGAGTAGAAAATACATATATTCCCTTAGAGTTCCTATTTCTCCTCATCCTCACCAGCATTTGAGGATGTCAGTATTTCAGATTTTAGCTATTGTACTTGCTGTGTAGTGGTAGCTCATTGTTTTAATTTGTTTTCCCTAATAACATATGTTGTGGAGCGTCTGTTCATATGCTTATTTGTTATCTATGTATTTTTTTGGTGAGGTATCTGTCAGAGTTGTTTTTGTTTATTTTCTTACTGTTGAGTTTAAGTGTTCTTTGTATATTTTAGATACCGTGTGTGTATGTGTGTGTGTGTGTACACACACACACATACACGCATGCACATATCTGGAATATCTTTTTCCCAATCTTGGCTTGTCTTATTCTCTTGACAGTGTCTTTCTCTGCATATTCAAAATTTTTTCCCTTTTCTATGTGTATTTTAGCCCACTTGATGCTGTTTTACAACTCACTGATGCTCTGTTTTAATTTTTTCAGTCTTTTTTTCTCCATTGCGTTTCCAATAGTTTCTATTGCTGCCTTTTCATGTTTCCTAATCTTTTCTTCTGCAGTATCTGATATATCGATTACTTATCCAGTATATTTTTCATCTCAGACACTGCATTTTCCATTTTTAGAAGTTGTGTGTGTGTGTATGGAGAGACTTCCCATGTCTTTTTATGTTCCCACTCTCCTTTGCCTTCTCACATCAATGGAATATGCTTTTCATAGTAGTTTAGATGTCAGTCTGTTCTGTTGATTGATTTATCTCATTATTATGGGTCATATTTCCTTGCTTATTTGCCTTGAAGTATGTTTGGATGCCACACATTGTTGCTAAGGGCTGGCATTTTGTATTCCTTTAAATATTTTTGGGCTTTGTTCTGGGATACATTTAAATTATTATTTTTTTATATTTTGTATTCCTGGAACAGCCTTTAGTCTAAGGCAGGGGAGGCAGGGGTGTGTAAACGTGTTCTTAAAGGGCCAGGTAGGAAATAGTTTAGGCTTGTGGGCCACATAGCATCTGTCATGACTATTCACCTGTGCCGTCATAGTATAAAAGCAGACATTGACAATACTTAAATAAATGAGTAGCACATTACGGCATTCATAGCGCTTACATCAATTGTCTCCCTTGTCTCGAGGATCACTGTCCTGTGTTACCTGATTTTCAGTGTCTGTGAGCTGTCTTTTCATACATTTTATCTGTTTCTTAAGTTTTTCAGCAGGAGGGTAAATCTAATCCCCGTTAACTCCATTATGGCTGTATGCAGAAGTTCAACATTTTGCTTTAATTCCAAGTTTTGAATAATTTTCCTTAAAATTGCTTTGAACAGTAAAAGTTTTGTATGAATTTTTGTCAATAAAGAAATAAATTGGAATGGGATTTTGTTTGTAGGATAGTGTAAAATTTAATGCGTCTTTGGAGAAGTTGAATCTTAGATCCTTTAAAAGGTGCAAGCAAGCATTATAGAAGAATTTAAAGAGGTATTATAGCTTTAATTGTGCTTTTGTTCTCTCTGGTGCTAGATGTAGTAGAAAAAGAAAATGATAAAAACACCAAGGGATTCCTTTATTTCTTTTGATCTCATGAATAGGTAAAGAAGGCTTAAACTTTCCCTCCCCGCTTACTATCATCAAGGGACTGCTATGATTCTTGCCTTTCAGAGAACGGCATCTTTTTTTTTTCTTTGCCTGTGATTCTTTTAGTCTTAAAAACAAGAGGACTGGGCCTCAGTTGTTATCATCTAAAGTATCTTCTTGGCACTTACTTTTTAACCTAGTTGTCATTGAAATTTTCCCACTTATTGCTGTTACTGCATCTTGCAGTTTTTCGGCATATATGGGTTTACTTTGGTAACATTTTGGAATTTCCATTATTTTCACTTGTGAAATATAGAAAGAATCTAATTTGAGGCCAAGTGAATTTATATAGCTTTATAGTTAATAAACAACTGGACACGTGAAATAATCAAAACTCTAATTTTAAATTGTGAAAAATAAAAATACCACTCTGTGTGTGTGTGTGTGTGTGTCTGCAAAGGAGTGAGAAGCACAAAATTTAGGAGAGTGGCTACCTGGTAGTGGGTGGGTGACAGGGTTTAGGCTGTATGAGTCTATGTAAATAAATGGAAAATCTTGGGTGATGTGTTCATAGGTGTTTATTATATTATTAAAATATGAAGAAGAGGTCCAACCATTCATCATTGAGAAGGAATGAACCAAGGATCATTAATGGTCTAATTTTTTGTTCTCAGTGCCCTATGTGGAGAGGAGAAAGGTGCTAGCAAGACAAACTGAGTATGACAATCTTTACTGGGTCAGAAAAGAGAATTAGAAGTTTATAATGAAGAAATAAAAGGAAAAGATATGTTTCTCTGTATACATTTTGCCTCAACAGATTTTTTTGAATATAAAGATGTACTTAATTTGTTCACGTTTTAAACTTAATAGTATTAAATCTGTTCTGTATTTTTGAAGTACTGTGTGTGTGTGTGTGTGTGTGTGTGTGTGTGTGTATTTCTCTGACCAGAACAATGATTACCTATATAGGGCTAACATCTGCTGTTGGTTTTACTCGTATCACTGCAAGGGCCATTGTAGTATGATCTCAAGTTAATCATCTCACCTTATAGCATGGTTTTATAGTTTTTCAAATGGAAATAATAATCTTCACCCTACCTCACAGAACTATCATGAGAACAAATGAAGTAAAATGTAATTTTGTTTTGGAAATTTTCACAGATAAAGTGGCTAAAATGAGCGGGTGTCAATAGGGAGCCCCATGACCTCCACTTCACCCCTGGGAGGAGGAAGGAAGTGGCTCCAAAATTCTTGATGTCTTCCCACGTTACCATCTCCCTCGTTCCTCTCACACTACGAGTGTTGCCATCGCTATCCTGAGTCCATGGGACTAAGTTCCCCATGTCTTTTATCCTCCTTTACCTCAACCACCATAAGCCCAAAGGTCACCTCTCATTCTTCCACTCACCTCCACATAGCCTTCCCTTGTGGAACTTCATGTATCTCTAGTCATGCTCTTGCTCCCTCCACTGTTCATCCTGCTCCTGAAACTGTTTGGGCCCTCTGGGGGTCACTGACATCTGCAAAGTCCCCTATATCCTCAATCTCTTCTGGAAAGTTCTTTTCCTTTCTCCTTGTTGCAGTCTTTCTTAGTTAATATCGTTCAGTTTTTAAGATTAGATTTTTATCTTAACGGTTTTCTGTAGTGCCACTACTTTCACAATTCCTAACAGCTAATGATGTTGAACATCTTTCATGTGGTTGTTAGAAGTCCCTGTATTTTCTTTGGTGATATGTCTACTCATGTCTTTTGCCAATTATTGTCAGATTTAGAGTTCTTCACAGTTTCTGGATTAAAGTCTTTTGTTGGATGTATGATTTGCAAATATTTTGTTCTGTCCATGGTTTATAGTTTCATCTCAATTTAAAAGAAGTACAACTAATTAATTTTATTTTCAAATGAGAAGATTATTTCCTCAGGAATATTTTGCCACATAGTAGTGGAGATTCATCTATACAGTAGTAATTTTGATGTCCTGTGTTTTGGTTCTCATTTCTAAGATATTGTTATGCTTGGGGAAATTGGTGTTTACTCAGTAGAAAGAACATTGTGTTATTCACCAAGATTTATTTCCCTGCAGCCTGTAAATCTTTAAAGGAACTGGATAAATCCCCAAAGTTTACTAGTTGATCCCTGGGTGGCATAAGAGGTTTTACATCTTTTTATAAGAGGTTATAATTACCTATCATGTAGAAAAGACCAACCCTAGCATTTGTCCAAGCGGTAGCATTCTTTTGGCTAGAATTGAGTGGTTTATGCATGTGTGTTGGGTGTACGCTGTAAGTAGCATATGGTTGTGTGGGCAGATAAACTATGGGGTATGTACATGTTGACACATATTTATTATAAAATTTCCTTGTATCTGAAGTAGTTTTTTTCTAGGCATATATTGAATGTACATCTAAATATAATTTTTTGCATTATACATTTTGGTTAATACAGTATTAGTGTTTTTAATTTGTTATAATGCTGCCTTGATTCTAACCACATTATTTTACCACTCACAGAGTTTTTCTAAATCATTCAAGGATAGTGTGATTCTTTTTAAAAGGCATTCTTGGTGGTTATTTAATATGTAGGCTCTGACTTGGTTCCTGGAACACGGTATTTTTGGAAATATATTCATATATTAGAAAAATTGACCTTTATCATTTCAGCACTTTAGGTAGCTTCTCATACACAGGGATTTATTGGTGCTGTAAATAGACCCTTTTTAATACTAATTTTTGATAATTTATTTAGAAAATATTTCCTTCTAAAATCTATGTTCTAGAGCTTCCTATCATAAGTTGTAGCCACTCAGAGCATGCGTAGCTGTGATGGGAGTGTATTAGCAGATCTGTTGCTTCTGATTTCCAGGTTGAGGTCCTTTGTATCTTTCTTAGAGTTGTAGCTAATGTAGTACATTGTTTGAGATACACTTCTAGCTAATTATAAGATATCTGTAGGTATTTTGTTAGACATACATGGAAATGGCTTAAATGTTGGTCCTTTAAGATAATTTACCATCATTTGACGAATTTTTTTTGGTGGATCTTAAGCCATCTTTCTCAAGGAGTTTTTCTTCTTCAGTTTAGTTTTTCTTATGCTTACCTGGGCATTTCCTCTTACTGTCTCTATCTTATTTCCACATTTCTTTTCCTAGTCTTCAAAAAAGTTTTAAGAACACGTTTTTATATAAATGAATTATATGTATACATGTATATTTCTTTATACATTTATTCCTTAATTACATTTTTTTCTTAATATATTAACAGTTGTACACATGTTTCCAGACTCTTTTCTAGGTATGAATTTCTTTTTATTCTACTAGAGATTCATCAAACTTTCTAGATCACAGGATTGTTGCAGGACAAATACACTGTTATAAGTGTCTTAGCATTATATGTGAACTAAATACAATATTTGACAATAGCGTGTAATAACTTAGATGCATACTACAACTCTAGAGCAACCAGTAAAAACAAAAAAACAAAAGAGAAACAAATAACAATAAAAACCAAACAAATGTAGTTCATAAGCCAATAGAAGGGATGAAATAGAATATTAAAATGACTCATTAATCCATAGAAAGACAAGGCTGAATTACATGCTGCCTATAACAAATATATGTTAAAGATACCAATATATTTAAAGTAATAAAATGGTAAATTTATACAATGCAAATACTAATCATAAGAAAAAAGCTTTATTTTTTATAAATCATTCGTGGCTATAGTTTTAAATGCCAAATAACCCCCCAGGATTTATGATAAAAATTAGTCATCCTCTACTTTACAGAGTGCTGAGAGTCTGAGGGGGGAGGATACATTGGCATATTTGGGTAACGGCAAGGAGGGGGCCCTTGAGGCTGGGGCAAAATGGGTGAGGGAATATTCATAGATAGATAATTTTATTAATCAATGTCACCCAATAAGTTTAATAAACATTAAAAGAAATAGGTGAGAGAGAAATAAATGATGAACCAAAAGCTGTAGGGCTTCTAAGCCATTTGATCTTTTACTTGCCATATTGGAATGAGACAGGAAGCCACTGGAGGGTCTTGAGGATTGGCGAAATCAATGAGACTTACATTTTTACAGCATCACGCTGTCTGCTGTGTGGAGAATAGAGGGGTAAAGCGTTTTCTGTCTTTTGGAAAATTCTTGTGTTATTTTAAAATTTTATAATTTCCTTTATTTTCTGTTTTTGGAACTCTTACAAGTTAGATATTGGATATCTATAACTGTCTCATTTAATTTTTTCATCTTCCGTTTTCCATTTGTTCTTTTTGGGGTGGATTTCTTAAATTTGTCTTCCATTCTGTTGAGTTTAACTTAAGTAATCTTTGGTTTATGATTATATTGTAGATTATAATCGCCATAGAAAAGTACATGAGACAAATGTACAGGTTAACAAAATATAAAATGAATACCTGTGCAACCACATCTAGGGTAAGAAATATAACACTGTTAGCAGGCCAGGAAGCCACCAAGTGACCTACTTCAATCACAACATCCTTTCCTTCTAAATGTAACCACCCTCCTGATTTTTATGGTAGGTACTTCCTTTCTTTATTAACCTACTGTATAAATATGTGTCCCCTGAACACGATGGTTCAGTTTTACCTGTTTCTGAACTTTATATACATGGAATCATAGAATATATATTCTTTTGTATGTGGCTTCTTATCTAAACAGTATGTTTGTTTCAAATGCATTCATGTTTTTCAGAGCTATAGTACTAATTTCTCTCTCTGTAGAGCAGGGTTTCTCAGCCTTGGCACTACTGACATATTTGCCAGATAATTCCTTGTCGTGGGGATCTTTCTTGTGTAATTTTCAGTGTTTCCCAGTATCCCTGGCCTCTACCCGTCAGATGTCCCTAGCACAACCCTTTTCCCCTTTGTAACCACCACTGTAATATAGACACTGACATTGAGCAGGGGTTGGCAAACATGGCTACAGCTGGCTCCCTATTTTTAAAATAAAATTTAGTGGAACACAGCCATGCCTATTTGTTTACACGTTGTCTAAGACTGCTTTTGTACGAAGTGGGCAAAGGTGAGTAGTTGTATCAGAGACCGTACAGCCTATAAGGCTGAAGTATTTACTGTCTATTCCATTAAGAAAAGTTTTGATGACCCTACGGAAGTTACCCCCATATGAATATATCATAATTTGTCTGTTTTACTGTTAATGGACATTTCCCCTGGTTTGAGACTGTAATGAATAATGTCCTCCTCTGCCCTTAGTCATGACAAATCAGAAATGTCTCCAGACATTCTCAAATTACCCCTGGTTGAGAACCATTGTATTAGAGGACTCAGTGTAGTTAGCATGTCAGATCTCCTCAAATTAATCTGTCCATTCAGCAAAATCCCAATCAGAACCCAACCCTAAGGTGTTTGAAGAAATCGACAGGTTGATTCTAGAATTTACGTGAAACTGCAAAGGACTTAGAGAAAAATAACTAAGTTTCAGTTCTCCATCCCATTTCCTAATGATCTTGGGTTGATCTTTGTCAGTTGTATTCTGAGTAATGCTGCTGCTCCATTCCCCTCTAACCAGTGGTGTTTGTTTATTTGACAAGGGCTTGTTGTCTATCACTTTTAATTCCAAACTGACTCCTTTTTAGGAACCAAATTTGGTACAGTTCTACCATATCAACTTTATTTTCTATTAGTCAATTGAATAAGCCCTTCTCCAGTTAGACTAGACTAATACTTTCATCTTATGTTCGTTCTGGACTTCAATCTTACATTAGTTCATTTGTATTTTCTTGTCTCCATGTTTTAATTTTTCCTCTCCTTACTCAGATATTCTTATCCTCCATGAACCCCTAATTCCAATTGGACATTCTCCATGAAACTTTTCTCATCAGCCAAGCGAAAATGATCTGTGTGAGCTTTTTGGGTGCTTCAAAAGAGAACTTCATGCCTATCATGTACTTTTCTTCTTATTGTGTGTGTACTAGTGTTCTGAGTAGTCCAAAATTTCATACTGAGGAGGATGACCTTAATATATTATTTTTGTTTATTGGTTGCATCCTTTCAAATAGCTTGTAGCACTGTGTGAGGCTCATAATTGTTTCTTAATAATTGCCTGCTATGTGTAGTTTATGGTTAAAGATTTGTGTTATGTCACCAATTTTTTCCCCCTCCCCTTTGTATGTCTCCCCTCTCACTCCGGTTCAAGCCGTTGTTTCTCCGTCTAGTTGTGTTGGACACAGCTCCCTGGCCCATGCTGGTATTAGGAGCCTTGTGCTCCCTAGGGCTGAGGCAGTCGGTTGCCGGTTGTCAGTCGGCTGCTCATGGCAGCACACGGGAGCTCATAGCAGCATACGGTAGCCCACAGCAGCCCACGCCAACATCCAGATGCACATGGCAGCCCAGCTCCAGGGAGAGCTGTTGTTCACAATCTTAGCTGTAGAGGGCGCAGCTAACTGGCCCATGTGGGAACTGAACCGGTGACCTTGGAGTTAGGAGCACTGCGCTCCAACCACCTGAGCCACTGGGCCGGCCCAATTTCACCAATTTGTTAACATGAGTTCTACTCCAGAACTCCTTCATTTTATTTTAGTTTATTATAATAGCTATCATTAATCACTTACTGTGTACAAATTAGGTAAGATCTCCAGTTTACAGATGTGGCAAATAAACTTCAGAATTAATTATAGACCAAATAGTTGCAGAAACAAGTTTTGAAGTCCGTGTCCCACTTCAAATTCCATGCTTTCTGTTTATTGTATTACTTATGTTCAGATCAAATTTTGTGGCTAGAAAAGATATTAGTTGGTTTTTGGACATTCTAAATTAAGGCTTAGTATGTTAATGCTAATTAACTATTGAGACCTTACATGCATGCATATGTATATTTATGTATTTGTGTATATAAATATTGATAATTCCTAAGTATCTTTAAGATTTTTTATAATACAATTTTGCTTCTATTCTCATAATAGCCAGATAATTGATTTCTCAGCATGAACTTCCTCTTTACCTGGGCATATTTGTTCTAAACCAGGAATTCTTTCTTTTCCTAGTGTATTTAGAGTTTACATATTAATATAAATTGTGAGATAATGCCACATGTATGGTTTGAGACTAATTCTGCTTTTAATGATTTTCATTTTATACTTTTTGACTTTTCTAGATTTCTGTATGGATAGCTGTATCGTATGATGAGAACTGGGACACATAAAGTTTGCTCACATATGGAGAGGGTGGATGAGGTGTGGCTACATGAACATAGAAATGGAGTAGAATATAAAGCATTACTCCTTAGTGGAATTGGTGTCAGGAAAGTATATAAACATCTGGAATACAGTTAGAATTCTATATGGTATAATGCAATCAGTGCATGTAGTAAACCCACATTCAAAAACTTGTTCATTGAAGATGTTAGACATCCTATAAAGGCTTAGCATTTACAGTTTAGGAATATAGTGGAAAGTATCCACAGATAAGATTACCAACTTTTTTTTTTTTAAATGAGTGATAATAGTGTTCATGGGAGTGTACTCTTACAAGTTTTTGGGGGAATGTGAATTTTAAAAGCATTTTTAGAGAGTAATTGAGCAAACTGTTTATTAAATTAAATACATCTAGCAATCCCACACATATCCTTGACTTAGTTTTATGTTCGAAAGTCTGCTTCAGAGGACGAAAGCATTAGTTTATAAGAATATATTTAGAAGAATATTTAGCCTGGAAACACATCAGTAGGAATAGTCAAATAAATTCTGTTGTAGGCACATTATGGAATGTTATGAAGCTGTTAAAAAGTGCGCTAGATGTGTATTTGCTGATCTGGATGGATGTACATGATGCATTGGGAGAGAACAATCAGCTGCAGAATAATGTGTGTACAGTTATCTCGTTTTAGAAGACAAATAGCTGAAAAAAATCTGTATTTATATAGTTGTATTTGAGATGTGACACACAAAATACATTTAAAAGATTGTAAATATGTAAGGATGTCAATGTATTCATGGGCAAGACTCATGAGCAATTCCAAATATTATTTGAGTTTGATATGGGATTGTGTGTGATCGTGTTCATGGTTGCAGTTCAGCAATTAAAAGGGAAGAGAGACCAGGTATACCTGTACTTATTCCGAGGTTATTTTGTTGTTCAGGCAACTTTTCTCTAAAAAGGTCAAGGATAAAACTTGTTAAACCTTTCTGTTGTGGTATTGGCAGACACTTCTAAAGTTGAACTATTGTTTTGAATTAAGCAGATTACTTTTTTTTGTAATGCATATATATTCCAACTTCTTATTTTGGAAAATATCAGTTCCCCAGAAAGGTAGAAAGAGAGGGACAATAAACTCCTGTATATCCTTCCCCTGGACTAATTATTAATATTTTGGTGACATTTTGATAAAAAAGAGGAAAAAGCCCATCTCTAGTCTTACCACTCGAATCATCTATCAATGTCACGCACACAGTTCATTTCTTTTGCCCCTAAATATCTTTCTTATTTGCTTCAATTTTTAATGCAGGTTTACAATACAGCAGAAAAATGTAGAGATTTACATGTTTGAGTTTTGACAAATGCATGCACTCCCCTAACTCATAGTTCTATAAAGATAGAGATCATTTCCATCACCCCAGAAAGTTCTCACGTGCCCTTTCCCAATCTCCTCCTCTTGTCCAGAGGCATCTACTGTTCTGATTTCTTCACTTTAGAGGGAGTATTTTCCCTGTTCTTGATGAGATTGTGTGTATCAGCATATCTATTTTATTGCTGAGTACTATTCCATTGTGTGAATATATTAAATTATCCCTTTTTCTGTTGATGGAATTTGGATTGAATACTGTTTAGAGTTATATTGACTAAAGCTATGGTGATCATTCTCATATAGGTCTTTTTATGTCGCAGAGTTTGAGTCACCATTTGTGCCGAGACAGATAAATAAATCAATAGAATGTGTATGACACGAGGCTCTGTTAAGTGCTTCAAAGAAAAATAAATCAGGGTAAGGAGCCAAAGCATGATGGAGGATGAGCTTTTTTGTTTAGAAAATATTTTAACATGACCTAAAAAAAGTATACAAATGACCTATATACATAACTTAGGGCATAACTGGGTATTTCCAAGCAGAAAGCAGAAACTGCAGCATTCCTGATGCAGGAGTATGCTTGGCATATCCCACTGTGGGTGAGCAAGGTGGAGAGAGTTAGGTCAAAGAGATTGGCATCATGGTAGAAAGAGCAAGAGAAAAAGCAAGGATGTGAACACTATTATTATCTTTTTTAAACCAGAAAAGTAGACGAGTGGATTCACCACACCAGAGTTGTCAGCAACAATAATAATTGCATAGTTTATTGAGTTCTTGTATGTTGCAGCACCTTGCTAAGTCCATTGCATTTATTATCTCTTTTAATCCTTACAACAATCCTATATGAGGTATTGGTACTTATCTCTACAGATGAGAGAATGAAAGTACTAAGGGATTAAATATACATTAGCCCTTATCAGTAATTTTGTTTATTTTTACGTGGAGAAGTTGATCATAATTTTCTAACGGTACCTCTTTTCAGTGAGCACGAGTAGCAGAGGGAAGAATTCTGGGCTGTGTTTCAGGTTTACATGCGGCATTTAGTATCATGGCAACTTGGGAAAGTTATTTAACCTTTCTTAATATCATTCGCCATCTCTGTCAAGTGTAAATTTGTGCTTGTTAAAGTCTGATGACTGTAATCTGTGAAAGAGCATAGGGGCCTGATCATCAAAGTGAAATAATATGATGCCAGTAAATGTTAAGGGATGCATCACATACTGAACATTTTAACTTATGGAGGAAGATAATAAAGCTAGCTATAATGAAAAAATGTCTTTAATATTTTAAACTATTTGAAGTCACTGTGGAAGCTAAATGTATACACATACTTTTGACATTTGAGGCAAATGGCAAAGATGTCTTTGGTGATCATATTTAGGTAAAACTGTTCAAGGCAGTAAGGTTTCTGTCCTGTTTTTTCCTATGGTTGGTTGATGGTACCTGCAGCCTATATATATTTTTTCCCTATTTCTCCCTCCGTATCTCATTTTCCACTTCATCTTTGTCTTCTCTGCCTTAAAAAATTCCTCACATATTCCTCTGTTTAGGTAAGAAATTTCTATAAAGATTATCCAGTTCATAATGGACATTATTTTGTAGCACATGATAGAAAATTTTGTAAGTAAATAGACATTTGTAGTGGGGAAAAAAATCCTAACCATCTAAAATTATGCATAGTAAAATTTATTGAGTATAAATAATTGATAATAGAATCATACTTTCTAGCTAAAATTTGGATCTGCAGTATATGACTACAACTTGAAGCTCACGTTAGAATCTGTAAGGAAAATGACACAGACAAACGGATTGAATTAAATATTTTCTAAGAGAAAATTATTTCAGTAAAATAAAAATGGAGTGGAAGACTTGGAAATGGTTTAACTGATAAACTGCATTAAGTTGTTTAATGGACTCTTTCTGCAAAAGACTTTCTCAGTCAAAATTCATTACTATTAGCATACTTTTGTATAAAATATTTATATTTAAGACATCATCCTCAACATCAAAAGAGTAGAGTTGGACTATTTCATTATCGGTTGGATTTTTATTTGCATCTGGATCTGCTTTTGGATCCTTACAGAAGTGGTTTCTATTTGATATCTTGAAATCTTTAAGGCTGATTTATGAGCTTAAACTCTTTGGTTTAAATGAGTTTACAATGGTATGTATGGTGGGGGATATTATTTAACGTTTTTGACATGCAAACTGTCTTGAATTTTGTTGAGGGGGAGAGGAGTTGTGACTTGGTGGACAAGCCCATTTTCATTACTTTAATTGTGCGATTTATTAGGATTTTAAGCTTTTTATAAATGTTTTAGTGTTATAGGACAGAATTAAAAGGATTTAGAATAAAAGGAGTTTAAAAAAGGACTTTGCAACAGGATTGCAATAGTTTTTATATTTGATGGATTTGGCTAACCACTTTTCATTTCAATCATGCTACATTCTGTTAAATGCTGTAGAACAGGTGTGTGTAACGTCATTCACTCTATTGTACATGCAAATAAACACAATTTTATATATAAAAAGTTAATCCTCTACAATTTGGAGGATTACATTATGGGAGGGTGATGACTCCATTAGGCATCATGGGGAGTACAGGCTACTGTTTATATTGGATGAAAAATCAGGTTAATAGCCACAGTGTTCATGAGATGGAAGAGTTTTTATGCTAACACTTTAAAAAATGTATTTATTGAAACCATCCACAATGAAATTAAAACAGAGTTATGCTTTTGTTACATAGTTTTCCAACTCTGAAATTGGAAATTTTTTTTTTTTAACTGAAGAGCAGACCTCAAATAAATTTGGAGGTTTTATTATTTAGAGGTTGATAATTTGTTTGCTTATTGTGGACTGGTTCTTTCTCTTGCATGGTGTGTCTGGGGTTGTGCTGTTATCAAATTAGGGCTTTATTTTATAGTTTAAATGTTTTGCTTGTTTCCCTTCTCTGAGTATCCATGAAGAGTATAAATCTTTAGTAAGTGTCAGGTGGCTATTTCTATTTGAAGAAAGAGCAAAGTTGGCAGTACTGATGTGTAATGCATTAGGGCAGCTGAAACCAATGGAGTTCTTCAATTCAGGTTTGAGAAATGCCCAACAATCAAACCATTCTGGCCAGTATTATTTGGATTTTAAGGCCATGATGTTTCATTCATCAAAATATCAAATTGGTATGTTTAATACTGGTACAAACCATGAAGACCTTGCAGACACCAGGAAGCAGGAGGAAAATAGTTATTGTTAAAGGTGAAGGTGAAATCAGTGGGAGTGAAGAACTTGTACAGATGAAGTTTAGTTGTAATTGATTTAGAGCATAAATACTGTGATCTTTGGACCAGTTAATTTTTAACTTCGTGCTTCATTCAAGTCATATTGTTAATTGTGAAATCTGATTTATTTGTTTAGCATGGGTAGCAGCACACAATCCAGAGTAAATTAATGATTTATAAAGACTTAAACACTGATTGTTATAGCTCCTAAAATTTTTAAATCATTATAAATAACTTTATTCATAAACATTGTTTTTAGTTTTGATTTTTAGCATATTCTGGTATTGATAATGTAGCCTGTTAAGGGATGATAGAACTTATTTTGCATAATTATTATATTCACAGTTTAAAAGTATTACATTATAACCATTAACCTGTCTTCTGTGTATTAAAACCTCGTTGTTTTTGCAGGGATCCATTAAAATAGATTATTAACATTACAGTTGCTTTTTACCATCCAATGAAAAAAATGAAACATTGAGTGGTAAAATCCGCTGGCTACTTCTCCCAAATATTTTCTTTAAATAAACCCCTAAGAGGTATATCTTGAAACTGGCATTTATGTGTTATGCATTTAATGCTTAATGTAAGTAAATATTTATGTATGTATGTACATAACCACACACACAACGTATTTCTACCTTTTCCAGCATTTTTAATTGTAGTAGAAATCACATAACGAATTTTACCATCTTTACAAAATTTTAAGTGCACAGTTCAGTAGTGTTATGTATATTCACAGATTTCTAGAACTTTTTCATCTTAGAAAACTGAAACTCTGTACCCACTGAACAACAGCTCTCCATTTTTGCCTCCATCCCTACCCGGTGACAACATTTTACTTTCTGTTTCTATGAGTGTGACTACTGTAGATGCCTCAGATAAGTGCAGTAATGGAGTATTTGTCTTTTTATGACTTGCTTATTTCACTTTGCATAATGTCCTCAAGACTCATCCGTGTGTAGCATGTGACAAGATTTTCTTCTTTTGAAAGGCTGGATAATACTCCATCATGTGTATATACTGTATTTTCATTTTCTATTCATCCACTGTGTTTCCCCGAAAATTAGACCGGGTCTTATATTAAACTTTGCTCCAAAAGATGCATTAGAGCTTATGTTCAGGGGATGTCATCCTGAAAAATCATGCTAGGGCTTATTTTCCAGTTAGGTCTTATTTTGGGGGAAACACGGTATTAGTGGACCTTTGGGTTGCTTCCACTTTTTGATTATTGTGAATAATGATGCAGTGAATATGGTTGTTCAAGAGCTTGGTACAACTTTCTAAAATTAATATTTTAAGAGGAGTTTTAGTTACAAAGCAAAATTAAGTGGAATTCACAAAGGCTTCCCATATGCTCCCTTTCCTACAAACACGCAACATCTCCCACGATTCACATCCTTCAACATCAGCATCTATACAGACACATCACTGTCAACCAAAATCCACGTTTTATATTACAGTTCCCTATTGGTGTTGTACATTCTATGAGTTTTGACCAATGAATAATGCCATGTATCCACCATTATAGTGTGATATACAATAGTTTCACTGCCTTAAACATCTTCTGTGCACTACCTATCGATCCCTTTTCCCAAGCCCCTGTCAACCACTGATCTTTTTACTGTCTCCATGGTTTTGCCTTTTCCAGAATGTCATGTAGTTGAAGTCATACTGAAGATAGATTTTTCAGATTGGCTTCTTTCACTTTAAGCAATGCATTTAAGTCTTCCCCCATGTTATTTCATGGTTTGATATCTCATTTCGTTTTAGTCCTGCCTACTAATCCATTGTCTGGATGTGCCACAGTTTATTCATTCACCTACTAAAGGACATTTTGATTGATTTCAAGTTTTGGCAACTATGAACAAAGTTGCTATGAACATCTGTGTGAAGGTTTTTATGTGGACAAAGGTTCTCAACTCCTTTTGGGTAAATACCAAAAGTCGTGGTTGCTGGATCATATGGTAAGAGTGTTTAGTTTTGTAAGAAACTGCCAAACTGTCTTAGTGTGGCTATATTATTTTGCATTTCTACTAGCAACGAATGAGAGTTTGTTCCTCTTGCTCCAAATTCTTGTCAGCATTTGTTGTTGTCATTATTTTGGATTTTGGCCATTATAATAGGTGTGTAGTGGTATCTTACTTTGTTTCAGTTTGAATTTCCCTGATGTGGAACATCTTTTCGTATGCTTATTTACCATCTTTGGTTAAGAGTCTGTTTAAATGTTTTCCCATTTTTAAAATCAGGTTGTTCGTTTTCTTATTCAGTTTTAAGAGTTTTTTTGTGTCATTTGGATAACAGTTCTTTATCAGATGTGTGTTTTGCAAATATTTCTCCCAGTTTGTGGCTTGTCCCCTCATTCTTTTGACCTATGTACCTTTATAAAGAGCAAAAAATAAAGATTTTTATATGTACCTTTATAAAGAGCAAAAAATAAAGATCTTTATAAAGATTCTATTTAATATCATAGAAAAACCTACATAAAACAGTCCTAGCAAGAAGTTTCCTCTTTATTTTATGATAAGTGTATTTTTAGCTTTTTTCTTTTAAAGTAACTGCCAAACTCTTTTCTAGAAGGGCTGTGCTATTGTACATTTCCACTAGGAATGTATGAAAGATCTAGTTTCTTTGCATCTTTGTCAACTTTTGCTATTGTCATGATTTTTTGTTTTAGCTATTTTAATAGGTGTGCAATTATATCTTGTTGCAGTCTTAATTTACAGTTTCTTTCTTTCATTTATTTATTTGGGGAATATTGGGGAACAGTGTGTTTTTCCAGGATGTCAAGTCGTTGTTTTTCAATCTCGCTGTGGGGGGCTCAGTTCAGCTCAGCTCCAAGTCAAGTCGTTGTTGTCAATCTAGTTGTGGAGGGCGCAGCTCACTGGCCCATGTGGGACTCGAACCAGCGACCTTGGTGTTATGAACACCTTGCTCTAACCAGTGATCCAACTGGCTGTCCACCAGTGGCCAGCTCCAAGCTCAAGCCGTTGCTTCTCATTGGTCCATGTGGGACTTGAACTGGCAACCTTGGTTTTATGAGCATTGTGCTCCAACCATTGAGCCAACCAGTTGCCCAATTTACAGTTTCTTGGTAGCTAATAATGTTGAAAATCTTTTCATTTGTATATTTGCCATCCATGTCGTCTTTTCAGTGAAATACCTTTTTGTCTTTCACACATTTTCTCATTGGATTATGTATTTTTTTAGAGTTGCATTTTTACTTTATATTTTGTAGATATGAGCCTTATGTCAGATATGTGTTTTGCAAGTATTTTTTCCCCAATGTGTAGCTTGTTTTTAATTTTAATTAAACCTCATTTATTGATTTTTTTTTTTCTTTTGGTCTTACGGACCATACTTTTTGGTGTCATGCCTGAGACTTCTTCACCAAACCTGAAGTCCTGCAGGTTTTCTTCTAAAAGTTGTATACTTTTATATTTAAATCTATAATCCATTTTTAGTTAATTTTGGATAAAATGTGAGGTGTAGATCTAATTTTATTTTTTCACTATGGATAGTCAATTGCTCCCGGACCATTTGTTGAAAAGACTACTCTTCCTCCATTGAATCGCTTTTACACCTCTATCCAAAATCAATTTGCCATATTTGTGTGGGCCTATTAGTGGGTTCTTTTCTGTTCCCTTAATCTATATACCTTATATCAATTACACATCTACATTTATTTAGATAGTCTTTTATTTTTTTAATCCGCATTTAGTAGTTTTCAATATATAAGCCCCATACATGTTTTGTTAGATGTATACCTGAGTATTTAATTTTCTTTTGAGCAATTATAAAAGGTATTGTATTTTTAATCTCGGTTTCCAATGTCTATTGCTACTATATAGAAATACAATTGATTTTTGTATCTTGATCTCTTCTCCTGTGACCTTGCTAAACTGACTTACTTATTAGTTCTAGGTGGCTTTTTTTGTTGGTTATGATTCCTTGGGATTTTCTATGGATCAGTCATGTTATCTTCAAATAGGGAGTTTTATTTCTTCCTTTTTTTTATTTGTATGCAACCACAGAAGTCCTGATCCTATAAACAACTTGTTTTTTTCTCCTGGAGCCTTGTAGAAGCTTCTGTCCTGAAATGATACACTTTATGGGTTGGTCTATTGAATCCATTGTGGTAGACTCTCAAGGGGCCTATGAACTCATATTCTTTTGTTCTGGGACATTTTTTGAAATATTTCATGGGTGATTTCTTACTCTCTAGTTTCTCTCTTCTCTCTTTTTGCAATTCCTATCTATATATTGCACTCTTGAGAATGTTCTTTCACACTTCGTGCGTGTAAATGTGTGTATTGTGTGTGTATGTGTTAATGCTGTTTTCTTCTTTTTGGGTTTTTGCTCTACTCTCTGGGAAATTTTCTCAATTTTTACCTCTAGCCTTTTCATTGAGTTTATTAAATATAATCTAGTTTTTTATTTTAAATTTCCAAGAGCTCTCTTTTATTCTCTAAGAGTCCATTTTCATTGCATTCTTATATTGTTCCATGCCTAAAATAGCTTCTCAGATCTTGGAAATTATTAATGATAGTTTTCTTTTTATTTTTGATGGTTTTCTTCCTGTATAGAGTTAGCCTCTTTTTTTTTTTTTTTTCATTCTATGAAATTCATTTCATTTTATTTTTTTGTGTTTCTTTTTTAAATTAAATTTATTGGGGTGACATAGATTAGTAAAATTACATAGGTTTCAAGTGTACAATTCTGAAAGAGTCAATTCTCCTTCCATCACCATATATTTGACTCCTTTTTCCCTCTTCTACGATCCTCCCTCCCCCCTTACCCTCTTAACCACGAAACTATTGTCTGTGTCTATGAGTTTTTGTTTATTTGTTTGTCTTGTTCCTTTGTTTCTTTTGGTTTTTCTTTTTTTTAAAGGAGGACTCAGCTCACAATGGCCCATGTGGGGATCGAACCAGCAACCTTGGTGTTATTAGGACCATGCTCTAACTAACTGAGCTAACGGGCCACCCCATGTTGCTTTCATTTTTATATCCCGCATTTCAGTGAAGTCATATGGTTCTTGACTTTCTCTGTCTGACTCAGTTTGCTTAGCCTAATAATCTTAAGATCCATCCATGTTGTTGCAAATGGCAGTATTTCATGTTTTCTTATGGCAGAATGGTATTCCATTGTGTATATATACCACATCTTCTTTGTCCAATCATCTATCAAAGGACACTTTGGTTGTTTCCATGTCTTGGCCACCGTAAATAATGCTTCAGTGAACATTGAAGTACATATATCTTTATGGATAAATGTTTTCAGATTTTTTTTTTTTTTGGATAGATACCCAGGAGAGGGATTGCTGTGTTGTATGGTAATTCTATTCATGATTTTTTTGAGGAACCTCCATACTGTTTTCCATAGTGGCTGTATCAGTTTACATTCCCACCAGCAGTGTATGATATGAAGGTTCCTTTTTCTCCACAGCCTCTCCAACACTTGTTATTATTTGTCTTGTTGATAATAGCCATTCTAACAGTTGTGAGGTGATATCTCATTGTGGTTTTGATTTGCATTTCCCTATCAGCTAGTGAAGTCCAGCACTTTGTCATATATCTGTTGGCCATTTGTTTGTCTTCTTGGAAGAGTTTCTGTTTGTGTCCTCTGCCCATTCTTTAATTGGACTGTTTGTCTTTTTGTTGTTGAGTTGTATGAGTTGCTTATATATTTTGGATATTAGCCCCTTATTGGAGGCGGTGTTTGCAAATATCTTCTCCCATTTGGTTGGTTACCTCTTCATTTTATTGATGGTTTCTTTTGCTGTGCAGCAGCTTTTTAGTTTGATATGGTCCCATTCATTTATTTTAGCTTTTACTTCCCTTGCCTTTGAGGTTAAATGCATAAAATCCTCTTTGAACCCAAAGTCCATAAGTTTAGTACCTATGCTTTCTTCTGTGCGGTTTATTGTTTCAGGTCTTATGTTTAGGTCTTTGATCCATTTTTGAGTTAATTTTGGTATATGGTGACAGAGAGCAGTCTAGTTTCATTCTTTTGCACGTGGCTTTCCAATTTTTCCAGCACCATTTATTGAAGAAACTTTCTTTTCTCCATTGTATGTTTTTGGCTCCTTTGTTGAAAATTATCTATGTTTATGTGGGTTTATTTCTGGGTTAGAGTTAGCCTCTTTTGCAGATGATTGTTAGTCCTTGGTTGTCTGCATATATTTGTAAGTGAAAAACTAAACAGCTGATTGAAAGTTCTGTGCATGTGATTGTCAACTTTTTACTCTATTGTCTGGTGCTTCGGTTGTACTGTTTGTTGGAACCTTCTGATTGACAATGTCTTTTAGTCTTTCTTTATGGACTGACTTGTTAAATTTTCCAGAGAAGACTTACAAGCTCATTTATTAGCTCCTAAATTTATAACGATAGATTTCAGATGTAGCTGGTATTATCATATGTCAAGTAGTTTGAGTCACAGGTTGTCTTTTTCCCCAGGACTGTCTTGAACTTTTATTTAGGCTGCTAAGTTAGTCATCACTCCTCTATTTCCAAATTTGTTAGTGTTATTACATGTTTTTTTTAACCCTATTTGATTTAGTATACTCTTATTGGAATTTTCAGAAGGGATAAAATGAAATGCATGTCTTCAGTGTATCAGCTTATCCAGAAGTTGAAATAACCACTTCTGGCATTTGACTCCTTATTTTTAAAAAAAGCAATTAAAATTTTAGGGGGAATTAATATATTCATACAGTTAAAAAAAACCTAAAAAGTATAAAACATATATACAATAAAAACTTTGCTCCCACTTTTGTTTCCTATCTTTTCTATTTCTATTCTCCCGCCCATAGGTACCCATTAGTTTAGATTTTTTTTATGTATTATTACAGAGTGTGTGAGTATGCATATATGCAAATAAATCTTTCTCCTTGTTATACAAAGATGGGATATTATTCTGTTTCTTCCTATTATTGTATATCTTCCTTTTTCCATTTTATATTTTCAATCTCATTCCATGTTTTTATAGAGCATGTCTTCCGTCTATTACAGCTGTAGGAAATACTACACTATATGTCTGGATTTTATTAGTCTTTTGCTATTACACCGAATGCTATAATGAATAATCATGAATACAGGTTGTTTTCCTCATGGCTGAGTGTATATATAGGATGAAATCTTAGCAATGGTATTTCTCTGTTGAAGGGTATACATTTATAATTTTGATTGATATGGCCAGAGAATTTTACAGAATTTTTGGAATTTTTGAGAAGCTTTTAGGTAAAGGTCAATGTGTTTCAACATAGTTAAAACTTTTTAAATGGAAAATTTCCAACTTATTCAAAAATAGTAAAAATAGTCTAATGATCTCCAAGAACCCATCACTTACCATTTTATGGCTAATCTTGTTTCATTAGCATCTATTCTCCTCCCTTCAGAATATTTTGAACCACATCCCAGATATCAGATCAATTTATTGGTTAATATCTCATTATTTGTTTCTAAAGGATATTGGCTGTTAAGTATATAACCATAGTACCATGATCACTTCTAAAAAATTAGCAAGTTTCAATATAGTTTTTCAATAATTTTAAGTGGAATTTCTCTCATGTGTGAGGTTGAGCATCTTTTTAGTGGTTCAGAGCCATTTGCATTTCCTGACTTTATTTTTCTGCTTGTTGCTGCTATTATTTTGGTTTCATAGTAATTATTTTGAGTTCATTTATTATTATCCTGACTAGGACTTCCAGTATAGCGTTGAATGGGAGCAGTTACATTGAGCAGTTACATTGTGTTATCACTGATTTTAATGGGAATGCTTTGAAACATTGCCAGTGATATTTGTTGTAGGTCTTTTGTGGATAATCGTTATTGGGATAAGAAAACTTACTTTTGTTGTTTTATTTTGTTGTTATGACTAAGTATATAATTTAATTGAATGCTTTTTCTGTATCTGCTGAAATATTCATATGATTAATTACATTAATATGTTTTGTAATGTAAAATTATTACTATTACTTGGGTAAATCTACCTTGGTTATGAGATTTTACTTTTTTTCCAATACATTGCTATTAGTTTACTAATATTTTTAAAAGGATTTTTACATTTATATCTATTGAGAATGGCCTGTAGTTTTATAACTTTCCTGTCCTGTCCTACATTTATTTTGTTTTGACATCAAGATTATACTAGTCCTAGGTAATTAGTTGGTGGAGTTGGGGGCGATTTTTCTGGTGTCATGGGGATGGGTATAAGATTGAAATTGATGATGCTAATTTTTATAAAAAGATTTTAAGTGCTAATTGAATTTTTAAAAATAGTTTTTATTATAGCTTTTCTATTTTTTGCTCAGTCAAGTGTATAGATTATATCAATTTATAATGAACGTGTCACCTTCTCTTCAGCTATAAATATTTTGAAGGCATGAAAATAATGGGAAATATATAAGAATAGTTCTCAAAGTTTTGTTTTACATTTTATTTTATGTCCCTTATCAGGTGCTCAAAAGTGTGACAACTTTGCTGAGAAAAGGCCCCTGCTTGGTGTTTGTAAGAGCACTGGATCTTCTGGGTAAGGAAATTTAACAAATTTTTTTGAACCACTATTAAAAATTTATATTGTTATTCCAGAGGGGGAACTTTTCCTAATGATCTTAAAATGGCTGCTGTCTTTTCAGTTAGTGTATCTCTTCATCCTGATCTCCTACCTTCAAGGAGAGCTGGAAAATGATTATTGTTTTGTTAGTAAGGAAGATGATTGAAATGGGTATTAGGCTTGGCAACCAGTCACATGCTTTCAGCTCATAAGGGTGTCCTTTACATTTTGGGTACAGTTGTGGAGGGAAGAAGAATGTGTTAATGGTATAACATGATTAGATCTTGGGGTATTGGTTGTGGTTTTCTAGGGAAATGGTTTGACTCCATGTGTTACAAGTGTAAAATTTTGGGTTGAAATAGGTCAAACTTTGTACTCAACACTATGACATGTATGAGATAAGGATACAAAAGCATGAAACCACAATTCCTTCTCCCAAAGATTTAAGAATGTAGCTGGAAAAACAATGTATAGCACACAGAGAATAATTATGAGACAATGATGTGTAATAGGAATTCTGAGAAGGTGGAGATCAGTGTGCATGGATCAATGGGAGAAGGCCTCATGACGAAGGTGCAGCATATGGTGGATCTAAAGGAATGGAAAGATTGGCAGTGCATGTAGGAGAGTAAGGACTTCCACAGTAGGTAATAGAGCTATAGCAGTGCAACACAATCTGGTATACGTACACTTAGAGTGATGGAGGTTTGTGACTTAGAACTAAGGTCATCTGCAAAACAAGCAAACACAACCATTTCAGTGCCCTGGAACTCAACCAGTGGCTTCCAACAATCTGAAAAGTATTTATGTGTGAGTAGCTGGTCAACTTTGAGTAATAACACTGGGAATCTGTGGCATTCATGCCTGGAGCTGCTCCCATCACACTCCACCCTTTCCGCTTCCACCTGGGTTGATTCTTCAAGAGTGAGGAAGGTCACGAGGACTTGAACTTTCCTTGCTGAGGTTGGAAGACACTCATTCAACTTGGCGTGGCAGGTGTTGCTGCACCCAGCAGCGTTGTCCATGGAAGTTCTGGTCTCGCAGGCATGTGCGTTGTGAGAGCACGGCCCTTTATGCCTAAAGTCAGGGTTAGCTGAGGCTTCCTGTATGTGCAAAAGAGCCATGACAGAATCCAGGGGAAACTGAAATCTGGGGAGACTTGAAAATGCTCAGAATGTTGAATGGGCTCTCTTACCCCCAGACAGATTCTTTTGAAAAGGATAATAGCCCCTACTGATTCAGAGTATTTTAGCAAATTCTCTGTTGAATCATTGGCTAACCACTAAGCAACACAGACACAGGCGCACCGCCCAGGCAACTAGGCTTTAAAATAAAAACAAGAATTAAAGAAAAGTGAAACTGAGCAGAGGCATTAGTAACTGCGCATTGTGGAGGAAGACAGATTTCCAGAGTTGTTATACCATGTTATATAAAATGTTTAGTTTTCAACATAAAATTATGACACATGCTAAGAAACAGGAAAGTGTGATATATAGAGAAAAAAAGGCAGGTAATAGAAGCTGTTCCTGATTGTCTTCAATGTTAAATTTTACGGGCAAGGACTTTAAAGCAGCTGTTATAAATATGTTCTAAGACCTCAACAAGGCATGTATCTAGAATTAAAGGAAAGCATGATAACAATGACTCAACAAATAGAGAATCTCGACAAGGAGTTAGAAATTATAGAAAAACCAAATGGAAATTCTGGAGTGTAAGAAGTACAAAAAGTGAGATACGAGACTTTCTAGAGGAACTCAACACCATATTCAAGTCAGCAGAATAATCAGGGAACTGAAGTGTTGACAAGGGAGCTGAAAGAGAATGGGAACCACAGAGGGGAGGGCAAGCTACTGTGGTGAAGTGGAACTTTGTTGATTTCACTTTCCTAATGTTTAGCTCTCTGTTATTCAAGTACATGAAGTCCTGTGGAAGCCCCTCAAAAAGATGTGTTTGTGGAAGGCACTCAGCTACCTGCTGAGTTTAGCTTGTAGTTTTAGAAAGAGTTTCATTCCTTATCAACTCTGCTAACTGTATGATTAAGGAGATTTTTTTGTTTTTATAGGATTCATTTGTTGAGGTATCACTTTATTAAAAAAAAGTTAAAAAAGGGAGGGTAAGGTGTAAGGTGATTATGTATAGTTGATGATGAGATCAGTTACTGAGGGATGAATTTGGTGGTGTGTGGTTATATTAGAGTTCTCCAGAGAAACAGAACCAATAGGGTGTGTGTGTGTGTGTTTGTGTGTGTGTGTGTGTGTGTGTGTGTGTGTGTGAGAGAGAGAGAGAGAGAGAGAGAGAGAGAGAGAGAACAGAGGAGAGAGGAGAGAGAGATTTTGAGAAATTGGCTCACATTGTTGTGAAGGCTGGCAAGTCCAGAATCTGGAGATGGAAGAGTTGCAGTTCCAGTCTAGAGAGAATTCTCACTTCCTCCCGTGAGGTCTTCCCCCCCGCCCCCATTAAAGCTTTCAACTGATTGGATGAATTCCCCTCACATTATGGTGTGTAATCTTCTTTACTGAAATTCTACTGACTTATATGTTAATCCTATCTAAAAGAAATCTTCACAGAAACATCTAGAATACTGTTTGACCAAATCTGGTTATTGTGGCCCAGCCAAGTTGATACATAAAATTAATCACCACAGGGACAATGAATATAGTCCTGATTAAAATAGCATTTGCCTATTTGAAAAAAATCTATTGTAGATATTCGTTTTCTTCCTCTCATTTTTGTTCCTTAATTTATGACATAGTAGGGGAATCGTTCTGGCAAGTGATTTCTGTATGTCTGTATCACTTGCTGGGTTATTTTAATAATGAGTATTGATAAATGCAAAGGAACTTTTGAATTAAGTTCATAAGTCTTTGCATGTACTGTAAGTTCTAGGATAAAGTATCCTGTTATTACCATATATAAGCTGCCTATTCCTGCATGCTCTTTTTTCTGTCTTGTTTTATACCCTTCTTTCTAGTACAAGAGGCTGGTGGCAAATACTCATTTTCTTTTTTTTTTAATTTTTCTTTTTTTAGGGGTGACAATTGTTAGTAAAATTACATAGACTTGTTTTGTTTTCACTTATTTGCCGAAATGAATATGTAGCATCTTTGTCAGAATGTTTACAATCTTAAGGACATTTTCATATAGGACTGTGTTTTGTCACATTACAATTGTTGGTGAATAGAAATTTCTCTCTAATCTGAGCAAGTGATCTGTGAGTAGGTATGTATCTTAAGTATTATTCTAAGTGTTTGCAGTAGGTTAGCAGATGGTGATGTCGAATACACTAGCACTTTTTAGTAACTCCAAAGCTGAATATAACAACAGACAAACCTAGTTATAGGTAAATTCTGTAAGAATCTGTTTCCCAAATCCTATGATTTTAAAAGAAAGTTATAACGCGATTTAAAAAAAAAATTTATTGGGGAATATTGGGGGCAACAGTGTGTTTCTCCAGGGCCCATCAGCTCCAAGTCATTGTCCTTCAATTTAGTTGTGGAGGGTGCAGCTCAGCTCCAAGTCCAGTCGCCGATTTCAATCTTAGCTGCATGGGGCGCAGCCCACCATCCCATGCAGGAATTGAACTGACCACCTTGTTGTTGAGAGCTTGTGCTCTAACCAACTGAGCCATCTGGCTGCCCCACGACTTTTTAAATTTTTTTTTATTTTTTATGTGCTTGTTGACTATGCTAATAGAACACCAGGACTGGAAGGCATGTTCAATGCCTGCAATGTACCAGGTCTGTGAAATATTTTCCATTATGTAACATCATCTAATCTTACAACATACCTGGGAAGGAGATGGTATCATCCTCGCTTTATACACGAGGAAACTGAAGCTATGACGGGGTTAATCCCAGTTAGCTGTGGGTCCAGGCTTTTGCCTCACTTGCTCATCTCCAGATTCCGAGAAAATCTCTTAATCTGAGGAACCACATGTACTGAACCAGGTTGTTGACATCTTCAACGCCAGTGGTGCACAAAATTTTAGGATCTCCTACTCCCTTTGGAGAGATACAAGACATGTCTTTTGCCATCTATTTCCCTGGAAAATGTTTAATTGAGCAGCAGGTGATTTCGACATTGTCAATTGCTTATATTCTTTATAATTAATACTGCTTATTTAATTATTGGGACAAGTCAGTAAATTTTTTTGATGTATAATTTTTCATTTTTATAAATTTATAGTGCTTTTTCAAAGAATCGCAGTATAGATTTTCAAAGAAGGGGGAATTGCTATGGAAATAATCCCAGTTCTTCCTCATGTTTTATCTTTGAGATATAAACACATTACACTCTAACCCACAAATTTAATTACTGGCTCTTATTGCATTCATGACAATCATTAAAATGCCACTTATTTTGATATTCTAATGATGTTTTCTTTCATTCGTGTGTGTGTGTGTGTGTGTGTGTGAGAGAGAGAGAGAGAGAGAGAGAGACAGACAGACAGACAGACAGAGAGACAGAGAGAGAGAGACAGACACTATTCCATAATAATTCCAGATAAGCCATTTAAAATCTTGGAGGGATATAATGTTTATTGTGCTACTGATCCAGGGATTAAGTCAGTGCCTTGTGGAATAATTTGAGGAAGGGAGGCGAAGCATGGACAGTATACTAAGGAATATACACTCTCTTAGGGAGCTAAAGTTCATTGTATTCTGTATACTAAACAGTTCCAGTAATATAGCTGCGGTTAGGATCTTGTTGGGTATTATGGATAATTGAAAAAGAGTAACTTTATTCAACAGCTGACTGCAGATCTTGAAGAATGTTTAATCCAATACACTATCATTATGTTATACACATTATGTGGATTGGGGATGTGATGTTTACACGGAAAGAATCATAGAATATCAGAAGTAGAAAGAACCTTGAAGATCATGTAATTTAACTGCCTCAGGTACAGATAAAGGAAGTCTTGTTCAGAGCCTCCCAGTATATATCATCGGGTGGTGGGAAATTCTTACAAGAGTGAGAAAATTTCTTTATTTCAATTGGTTGGTGATCTCTGATAGCTTATGAAATATATACCTCTATGGCTATATTTCCAAGATTGGATTTTAATAATCAGAAGCAGTAAAAATTTGACAACCAAAGACATATAAATGACTGTTATCATCTTAAATTTATCATGAAGAAAAGCAAAATAATTTTAATAACTAAACAGAATTATTAAAGACTTAATTTCAAAATTAAGGACTGTTAAAAAATTAAGGACTGTTTATTTAATACAGTTAGTTCACAGTGTTAATATTTTTGCAATTTTGTTACAAAGTGCCAAAAAGGTGGTCTTGGGTTGGGAGAATTCCATGGGGCTGGTATTTGGTAGCCACTGACCTAAAGCTGGAGTTATTTAGTTGGAAGTTAAGCAGTTTCACAGTCCTGAAGTGTTACCGAAGAACTTTATTTCAACTTGTATCCAAAGGAAATAAGCGTTATGTTAAATAGAAGTAGAACATAGATTGCTTGGGATAATAGGTATAGGGCGTTTCCTTTAGTCTTGGAATGTCAAGGAGTCCTTACATAATACTAATAAGTAGTTTCCATTTTGACTGTTTTTCATCCTGTTGTGTTTGTGAGGTCTGATGGAATCACAGTTTGGGCTGGTATTACTTCTGCAGACACAGAAAAGATATTTATGCCATTCTTCCAGTCTTTGGTGCTCCAATACATGGCTTTTCCAGCAGCTCCTTAGCTTTCCATCAATCAGAGAGAAGATAAAAAGCTTTAATAATTAAACAAAAGATGGTCTTATAAAGAGGATTGGAAAGAGACGTCGAATAAAAAAAAGTGTTTTCTTGAGCGTTAGCTCACTCTATTGACCAGGTTGTATGTTCTAGGAAATTGCATTGTGTCATAAGTAATCATGATATTTGAGACACTGAAATTGTACATAATAATTAAATGAAGAGTGAAACCAGTGGTGGATTAATATTATCAAGCTATGAGACAGCAGTCAATCTTCCACCTTATTCTTTTATTTCACACAAACATTCCTCTTTTATGGCTATGTCAAGTGGTATTTTTTTTAAATTAGTCTTATAATGTCAAGGAAAAGATAATTCTCATCAAACATTTCTGATTCTGATATTGAATGCCCACCTGAGAGTAGATTTACTTTAGTGGTAAAGTATAATCTGTATTTACTTTACAATTTTTGTCGTGTAAACTCATTTGCAGTATTCAATTAACATATTTTTCTCCCTATGTGACAATATAGGTTGGGATAGAACTCATTATAGTTTTTGCCATTAAAAGGAATGGAAATGATTTTCCACTTAATGCCTTTTCATTTAGTGGCAGAATTTTCAGGAACAAATTTAAGTTACTAAGTGAGGCATGCATGTTTGGGTAATTATGTTATAGTTTTCTATTTTGTGGGATTTTGGGGGATATTTTTATTAAGATAAAACTGGTTTTTCTTCCAGCAGTTTTGTGTAAATATTGTTATTCCTTTTTTTGTTCATGATAACCTCAGTATGGTTTTTCTAGGGCAGCATTAACAATCAGTTCCATAAAGATTAGGGGTTGTGGTTGTACCTTGAGCCAATGGCTTCAGTTCTTCCTCTGGTTTTCTGATAAGATCTTTACCTTCTTCCGCTTTCTTCAACTTTGCTTTACCACTAAGTTCCCAAGGATACATCATCATCTCATGTCTGATGTGATTCCTCTGATTGGCATCTCTAGTTCTGCACATGTTCTTTGGGTCAGCTCAGAAGAAGGCTCTGCCAATTATTGAATATTTATGATGCAACACCCCCCCCCCCCCCCAGCCACCAATGTTACTTAAAGTTGTTGGCTTTTTTTCTCTCTTAGTTATGCCGCAGTGTGATTTAGGAGTGATTTCATTTCTTTCCTTGTTCATATGTATTGTTTTTCAAAGATATTTGGAGATTCAGAGTTAGATGGCCATATATACGTGCACAACACATTTGTAGAAACATTCGTGTTGTATTGTTTTTATCTGCACTTTGCTTGCTTTTGCCTCTTATTAATATATTACGGTATGTTCTTAGATAACAGTGAATATTAGTGGTACCTTATGTGAAAATCCTATTATATACATTTTTATACATATTTTATTATATACATATTTTAAAATATTAATCATAAATGGAAAGGCTTAAAGCTTAAAATACATATACATATTTTTATTCTATACATAAATATACATTAATATACATATTTAAAATATACATATTTTAAAATATTGATCATAAATGGAAAGGCTTAAAGCTTAAAATACATATACATATTTTTATTCTATACATAAATATACATTAGTATACATATTTAAAATATACATATTTTAAAATATTGATCATAAATGGAAAGGCTTAAAGCTTAAAATAGTCGATCATGTGCTGCTACCAGATGTAAGGATCTTCTCTTCAGCTTTGAAAGATTTTTAAGTCAGAGAATGCTGGGAAGGCAAAAAAAGAAGCTCTAGGGGAAAGGTTTATTTTCTGTACTGATTCTAAACTTGTTGGGAAGAAAAATTAGCCCAACATTTTATTAAAACGAGACCATCTCTCCTGACATTTTAGTACAGCATATGTTTCACATGGTAGTATTGCAAAGAGGTGTATTTTCAAGAGCTACATCTTATTCTTATGTGGTTCCACCTGATTTTAATAGAGAGCCTTTGTGGGTGAGAATCCACACCAATGTTTGAACCTTTATTTAGAAAGTAAGTATGGAAATTCCATCAGAACAATAAGTTGAGAGAATGATACTTCTTTTCTTGGATATGTTTCATGTGTTACCTTTTCTTTAGGATCTGAACACCTGAGTATTAGCTGGCTAGAAATTGTCTTCATGTACGGTTTGAATAGATTTGACTACTGAGCAATCGAAACGTGGTTGCTGCCAATTGAAATGCTAATTCCGTGGCTATATTTTGTTAAAATATATGAAAGTTAATTTCACCTGTTTATTTTTACATGTTTTAAATGTGGCTACTAGAAAATTTAAAATTCCATGTGTAGCTCACTTTATCTTTCTATTGACCTGTGTTGATCTAATCTTGCACTGGACTACAGTAGGCATACATTTGGACTCTTTCTGACTACCTCTGTGTGGAAAACCATCACAGTTTCTATAGATTTATCTCTCCTGAGCTATTAGCCAGGAAATTTTACAGGAGTTTCTAGAAATCTGACATGAGGAAAGATCGCCAGAGGATAGGAATCTATAAAGTGTAAGCCTTCAAAACAAATCTTGACATTAAGATATTCTGGACGACATTGGGCCTTCAGTGGCAGCTTTTGTATTGTTAATCTAGCAGGAACTCTAGTGTATTTATGTTTAATGGATCTGGTTTTCATTTTGGGTTTTTTATTTTTTCTGTTATTTGCATTTAGCCTAATGTTGGTACCTTGTAATATTCATTGATACTTTTGAGTCCCTGGAAACGTACAGAATATGGAAAGAACAAAGATTTTGGAGTCACACAGACCTAGATAGGAATTACTAGCTGTGTAAACTAAATTATTTAACAGGTCTCATGCTCAGTTTCCTTATTTGTAAAGTAGTACGCACATACAACTACTGTGCTTGGTTCTTGTGAAAATTAAATACGGCAATGTTTTCAAGTATTTAGTGAAGTGCCAGGCCCATATTAGGTGCACCCCGTATTCTTTGGGTCAGAAAGATATGAAGGGTAGCCAGGGAACACTGTTTACCAAGGACTTCTTTTCATATTCATATGAAGATATATACCTAAAACAAACTCTCTCTCCATATATATATATATATATATATATGCGTATATATACTTTTTTTGTTTTTTGGAAAGCTTTGCCTGTGTGACTATTGGAGAAATGTGGCTGTGCCTAATTTATCCAGTATTTGTGCTACAGGTTTGTCAGGCTTCATGTTCTAGCCCAGTACTGTTACTAATAGTATCTCTGATGACTAGGAGTCCTTTCCTTTCATTGGAAAATTGTAATTTGTGTATATTTCCCAAAGAAGCTCATGGTATATTTATAGATTTATATTTTTATTGAGGTATTACTGAGACACGACAAACTGCACCTAATGTGTACAATGTGATACATTTTGACATACGTATACACCCATGAAACCATCACTCCAATTAAGATAATGAACCTATCCATCACACAATAGTTTTCTCATGCCCCTTCATGATGCATCCCTGCTGCCCCTCCTGGCACTCAGCAGAGGCACATTTCTATGTAATATGTCTCTTTGAGTATCATCGAGGTCTTTTTTTGGGGGAGATACTTAGCTGTCATGTAGTTTAAGGTAACTTTAGCATAACTATAGTTAAAAACATAAAGGTGGGAATCTTGAATTGAAAGTAGTTTTTCCTTCCGCTCTACATCTTAAACTAAAGGCCTTTAAAAAGTAAAGCTTTCCATCTAGAAGTAGTACATGAAACTACTAAAGGACTTGAAGTTTCTCTGTGTAATCATTTCAAAACAACAGTTTTTTTCAGCCACCAAAAGGATGCAGTCTTGACATATAAATAGAAAACAGATTGAGATTTTGGCTGATACTACTATACTGGTTTAAATGTTGGTTCAGTCAACTTCAGGCTTAGATTACAAGATTTGCAAATTAAAGGAAAACCAAAAGGGAAAGAACATCTGCATAGATTCTGCCTTTGTGGAATTCCATAAGGCAGACTTACTCTACTTCTGGTGGAGCAGGTCATGTGCACAGCCTTGAGAAGAGATCATTGTTGCATTGTGATAATCCTAAAGACAAAATTGATAATGAAAATGAAGTAATTCATTATGGAGAACCATGCCATTTTCCATATCAAGTATTATTCCACGATTTTTGGGAGAAAATATTGTGTTGATGTAGCTATATGGTATGGTATTTAGACAGAATAAAATCTTGCTCAATCTCACTAGTATGTTACTTGATGATTTTCTTGAATCAAAGTATTGGGATTTGAGAAAGGTTATTTGCTTTAACTAAGACTTAAATATGTTTTAATCAAAGACGATGGTCAGTACAATTGACAGTAAATTAGTACACACCTCAGTGACATGTAAGGAATTCTTGCTTGCTACTGGGTATATCATGTCTTGTGTGTATGACTTTTAAAAAAAATGTTTGCTGTAGATTATCTATGATGCTACCTCAAAGAAATGCTTTATTTAAATTTTTTTTTTTAAGAGGAACTTTGCATTCTTTCAAAAAATATTTGTGGGTACCTACTACATTTCAGCTACAATTTAAAGTATCTGAAAATTCAGTAGTGATCCAAGGCAATGGTTTCTAACTGGGGTGGAGAAAGTAGGGGTGATTTTGATCCCCAGTGGACATTTGGCAGTGTCTGGGGACGTTTTTCGGTTCTCACATCTTGGGATGGGGAGGTGCTAGTTATATAATGTAGAGTCAAGGGTGCTGCTAAACATCCTGTAATGTACTGATCAGCCCCCAAAACAAAGAATTATCCAACGTCTAATGTCAGTAGGGCCAAGGGTGAGAAACTTGGATCTAAGGTGACAAAAATCTATGCACTGATTGAGCTGACATTCTAGCATGGAGAGCAACAAGTAAGTAAAATATACAGTATGGCGACAAGTGATATGTAAAAAATACTAAGGAAGGTGGTTAGATAATGTTGGACAGGGCAATGTTATGTGTTAGTGGTGGACACTTGGACAATACTATGCTCTTTGGAGCTATAGGGAAAAGTGCTGATGTGAACATTTGTGTACATGTGTCCATTTTTGGTGTACATTTTGTTTGATATTTATACCTAGGAGAGGAATTTGTAGGTCGTAAGTTATGCTTTGTTAGATATTTTCTAACAGTTTTCTAAAGTGGTTATACCAATTTACCGTCCTACCTGAGTACCTGAGGCTTCCAGTTGCAGCACTTGTGAAAAGTTGACGTTGATAGTCTTTATTTTAGCCATTCTGGTGGGTATGCATTGGTATCTCACATGGTTTTCATGTGCATTTTACTGATAACTAGTGAATTTAAATACCTGTACATAGGTTTGTTGGCTGTTTCAATATTCTTTGAAGTGTGTGTCCAAGTCTCTTGTTTGTTTTTCTTTCACATTATGTTTTTTTCTTATTCATTTGTTGGAGTCCTTTTAATGTGAGCCCTCCATCTATGCTTTTATGATTTTTGCCTTCTATATCCTGTTTACCTCAAGGTTATGAAGCTGATTCCAAAATATGTCTGGTTTTCAACATAGACGTACAAGAATAGAGTTTTGAAGAATAAAGTTGGTAGGGTTACAATTCTTAATATTGACTTATGAAGCAACAATAAATAAGTCACATTAGCATAAGGAGACACCATTAGATTAGGGAATACATAGAGAATACAGAAACAGATTCCCATATCTTTATAATAAAGATGGCACTGTAGTTCAAAGGGGATGCATACATGGTTCTGGGTAATTTAGATATTCATATAGAAAATGAAGAAACTTGTCCCTTATCTCATATCATGCAAAAATCAACTTAAGATGTGAGAGAAAAACAACAATATTTTGAACATAAAATATTTTTAGAACTTTAAGGTAGGCAGATATTCCCCAAGTAGAACATAATATGTACTGACCATAAATGAAAAGATTTGTATTCGTTTGATTTCAATGTTATATAGAAAACTGTTTCATTTGGTGATATATCACTTATATATGACAGCCTATAATGTAAATACAATGAAAAGCTAGGATTTTATTATTTCATGAATCTCTATTTTATGTCAGTTTTTAGAATTATCATATAATCAGAACCATATAGTAATTGAGCTTCATTTTCTATGTTGATGCTACTGTGGGTCCTACAAGGCTGCCTTAAAAAATTGGGATTTGAAATCTTGGGTTTGCTTTTTGCTCCATTTTTGGTCATTTAAAAAATTCTTTGCTTCTTCATTTCTCTTCTTAGTGTTGTCATTATTGAACATCTTTATGCAGCACTTCTTTATGTTTGAGAAATGTAAATCCAAATGTAATGGTACAAAACATGATATTGTTACACAAGTCCAGTTGGAAAACTTTCCTGAAAGATAGCAGAATTTCTTCAAGCCATCCAGATCATGAGACATAAAAAAGGACAAATAGCAAGTCCTGAATAGCAACTTGGTGGGAAAGGTCATGCTAAGTGAAATGGTAGAGGAAAATTAATTTTTTTTAAATGCTATAATATCTTGGGTTTTTTATTTTGTTCTATATAGTACAGAAGACTATAATTTTCTTATTTCTATGTATAAGGCTGTTACTTGTACCTTAGGATACAGAGGACCAAATACTTGAAAATAATTTAAAAAGATATAGAAAAACTGCTTTTGGATTTATATTTTGCTGAAAAACTTGAAAAAATCACCGGCAACTTTTGAATATTGTTTTATGTTTATAAACAGATTATTATTTTAAAAATAAGTTGTCTGGCCTCAATAAGATAGTGTCACAATAAATAGCGTGTCCTAGAGGCAAGGTCTTATTTTTGTCTTTTTAAATTTTTTGAATGTATTATGTCTTAGTGTTAACTGATTTTTTCCTTTGTTACAACCAATTGTTATAAGTGTTTTTTCTTAGCATTCAAGTAATTTTATTAATATCTTGTTTTTCAAAAACAGTATCCAAAGAAAGTCCAGTTTCTGTGAGATAACTGGCGTATTAATTAGAGCCTTCTGGTGTGGGTGTGGGTGTGGGTGAATGTGCTTGTGGAGAGGAGTGAAGACGGGCTCAGAACAAGAGACAGTATGTTGGGTGTACCTTTGGAGGTCTTTTTTTTTTCCTTGAAATTTATAAATGCTTAAGTGTGATATATTTAGGTTTTATCACTTATTTAAATGTAACACTTCACATTGTTCTGTGAGAACATGAAATATAGTAAATTTGTTGTAAAGCATCATTTTCTATTTTATTTTAAACTATTTTCTCATTAGTCTTCTTCATTTTCTTAAATTTTTCAAAGAACACATTCTGAATGCATCTGTGTCAGTTTTGTCCATGTACCTTTCTCAAACAAGGAAATCAAACTGAAGTTTATGATGACCAGAGAGCTTGATGAAAACAGCTGCAGCGCATACTTGCATGTTTCTCTTGTCAAATGAAGCAGCAATATAGAAAAAATGATAGCGCACCCCCTCTCCCCCTTTAATGACAAAACTGCTGCAATTGGGGCCGTTTTAAATTATTAAACACTGTAAACGCCATAACGTTAATTATAAGAGGAACAAACTCTACAAAGATAAATGTGTTTTCAATATGATTCTTAGGGAGGGTACAGTAGAAACCAGTGAATAGAGAGGAAATTTATTTCTGGCAGGACTCTAGACATGGAACTGTGGCTGAACTTTTTACCCTAATTACCTCCTGCTAATGCCTGCAGCGGTCTGGAATCAAAGTGGTGCTTCAGGCCCTGGAAATTCTCTGATGTGGCAAACGTTTGTTGTGTGAGGAGGGTTTCTTAAGAAAAAGCAGAATATTGTGACAGGATTTTAAAAAAATTTCTCAGTTACCACCCACCTCACTTGTTGCCTACAAAAATAGAGTAATTGTTTGCATCTGTGTGTGCTTTTTCCCCCTAAGAAATAACTGTTATAAATCAATGTGACATAGATCCAGTGAACTGAGGCTTGCCCGAGGTAGGCTTGTGTGCTTTTTTTTAAAGTTTCTTCTTTATTTTAAAATCTAGGTTCGAAATGTAAGGAAGTTATTTTTGGTGAGCAAGAAGAAACATTCTGCCCATTTCTTAGGCGAATTTGGATCTTAGAGTATGCTTTTCAAAATGAAGTCTAACCACTTTTGTAGAGTCAAACTGATAACTATTAAATTGCTTAATCCTGGAAGTTGAAATGGGAATTTCCAGGTTCCTATTTTAGCTCTACATTCGACTGGGACTAGAAGCTTACTAGAAACATTTCCCTTTAATTTTGGTGAAACTTTACATCATTCCACTTATCTGTCATAAAATTTCTGGCTTGTACACGTTTTGAAATAAAAAGAATAAGTTTTTTTTTTTTTTTTAAAGCTACATGCTTTTTATCCTTTGCTTTTAAAATCAGTGTTTCTTTACTGTGCATAGGATAAATACATTGCTTGCATTTTATACATTCTAAGACAATCCAAATTTCAATTAGTCTGCCCTTGTTTTATATGAATGTCTGTGCTGACTTGTATCTCTAGCTGCAGCCGTCTACCAATCTTTTTAAGTACCATTTAGCTAATTCTTGAAAAACACTAATTGTGCTGGTTTGGAATGCAAATGAATTCATGGTTTCATTTGGGTAGAAATTTATTTTATTTATTTATTTTTTAAAATTTATTTTACTTAGGTGTTGTATAGAAATACTTTTAATTTTTAAAGGTAGTATGTTACCAGTTTTTTTGATTCTGGACAATAAAGAGAATTTTTATTCCTCATACTCATAATGAAATCTAAAATTTATTATAAGGTTGTGTCAGAAATTCACATGTTGATGTGGTTTCAAATTACTCCACTATAACCTTAGTATTTTGCATTGTGTGTAGTTATATTTTTGCATTGCATCCATGACCATTCATATATTGGTTTTATTTGTGAATTGTGAATGGGAGTTATTTCTTTGAATTACCAAATGTCAAAATTGTGTTACAAATAATTTAATTTTGTTCTGTACCGGTGTTTATAAAACCTTTTTGATCAGTGGAAGGCAATTATACATTTTCACTTCTAGTCTATTGTTTCACAGTTATGATTGTCCACGTTGGATGTAATATATGCATTTCACAACTTTTGTTCTGTTCTTTGTTTGATTCCCTTTGACCCCTGTCCCCCATTCCACCTACCTTTACAAGAGCAGGCAAATATGAAAAACATTTTTCTTCTAACTACTATGAAACGTAATCTTTTAAGGTAATAATACTGTTAAAACTGGAAAACGAGTTGTATTTTAACCATATCTATAGGCATTTTGTGCTGTTTCAATTTAATTTATACTTCACTATAAAATAACTTTGCATATTATTATGAGAAGTATTTAAAGTCTCTCATCTGCTTTTTTTCCCCCTACACCTGATACCACAGGGGGGAAAAATGACAATGATGTGCTTTTATCACATATTATGGACTGTAAAAACATTTAGCCAAAATGGGTATAAATATTCCTCCCAACTTTGAAACAAATATACTCTATGGGGTACAAATGATTTTTTTGTACTTTAATAAGTCAGATTAGAGGCATTGATATATTTAGTGTCCTCTTAAAAAATATGAGCAAATGCTCAGATTTTATGTTTTCATTTTAAGTATTGAGAAGATTTTTCACATATCTCTTTCTAAAACTTCTCTTGGTACATTTTGATATTCCTTGATTTTGAGAAGTAGATTTCATGTAATTTTTTAACTTTAGCTTTTCTCCATTTCTCAGTGTGTCTCAAATACTGTGATGAACTGTAGGTTTCTTTGACATGTATAAGTTGGTTTGTATTGTTTTATATGTATACTCAAACTATGCACATTGATAAAGTTGTAGGGTAACACTGGAATAATAAACATGTGTGTTTTTGCACAGTATAGTGTATTTGGCCTCTGTGCTTGCTTGGCAGAAGTAAGTGTAATTAACATCTTTTTAGTGAATTGAGCCTGACTTTTGTGTTCTCATTTCAAATATCCCATGTTTTTCAGTTAAACTATAGTTTAACACATGTGTTGATATGCAAAATAATTCTGTATGTACTTTGTTTATCATAACAGATAAGCAATTATAAAGTAGCTTGCTTTTTAGGGAAATAAATCCAAGCAAAATTTTGGTTTGTTTTGTTGAAGCGTTATTGTTTCTGCCATAAACAACACATAAATTTTTTAAATGTATTCTTTTACTATTTGGAGTTTCTTTATAATAAATATCATAACTGAAAATTAACTTATGTGTTTTTTTGGGAACTTCATAATTTATTTATTAATCATTAAGCAAAACTTTAACTTTTAACTTGTTTTTTTTGCCTCTGTTCTATATTCCTCTGTTAGTTTTTCTTATTTTGTAAGGAAGAAATACATGCAAAGGAAAAATTGTTCATGCAAAGGAAAAATATAGGAGGTTACTGCAGAAGTTTCAAATAGACTCACTAAATTCATGTCTTCCAAAATTATAAAATAGTGAACAATTTATTAATATTTCTGCTAGTATCAAAAACTCATTTTTATTTTACATGGGGAATTATAAAGTGAGATTTTAGTATCCTGAATTATTAATTTAAAAGAATACAGTATAACAGTAGCACTATAATTTTGGCTAACTATAATATGTATCATGTAAATATAGAGGCAGATAAGTTTTTTTGTTTTAAAGGTGTTTTTTTTTAATTGGGGAAGGGGAACAGGACTTTATTGGGGAACAGTGTGTACTTCCAGGATTTTTTCCAAGTCAAGTTGTTGTCCTTTCAATCATAGTTGTGGAGGGTGCAGCTCAGCTCCAGGTCCAGTTGCCATTTTCTAGTTGCAGAGGGCACAGCCCACCATCCTTTGCGGGAGTCGAACCGGCAACCTTGTGGTTGCAGAGAATGCTCTCCAACTGATTGAGCCATCCGGGAGCTCAGTGGCAGCTCAGCTCAAGGTGCCATGTTCAATCTTAGTTGCAGGGGGCAGAGCCCACCATCCCTTGTGGGAGTCAAGGAATTGAACCGGCAGCCTTGTGGTTGAGAGCCCACTGGCCCATGTGGGAATCGAACCAGCAGCCTTCAGCGTTAGGAGCACGGAGCTCCAATCGCCTGAGCCACTGGGCCGGCCCATAAGTTTTGTTTTTGATTTTTTGGAAACCTGATGCTAATGAATGCAAGGTTGCAGCTTTCAATATTATCATTGTTCTGTGTTTAAAATCACTTAAGTGAATAAATATCAGCAACCTAAAATATTAAATATTCAATATTTGAAAACATTGCTTTTCATAGAAATATTTTCCCATGATGCTTTATTGCTGAATATTAAAAAAAATTGTGAGGAATAAAACAAATACTAAAGAGAAGCTGTCCTCTATAAAATTTTGTCTGTTTCACATAGTCATTGTAAGTGTTAAATGCAATAATGTCCTTATAACAATGGCTGGTATTTATCAGGTACTCAATAATCAAAATTACAGAGCTGCCACTGAGCTGAGACTTATTAACAGAAAAGTGAGATTCATTAAAGGTAGAATGTCAAACATTTTAATATCTTTATTTCAGAAATGGAATTTTGCCAAATATCTCTCTGTTGAATTCATTTATTCCTTTTCTTTATTTTTTAAGTACACTTAATTTTTTTTTTAACAGTTTTAGGTTCACAGCAAATTTTAGCAGAAGATACAAAGATTTTCCCATTTATACCCTCTTCCCCCACACGTACATAGCCTACCCCATTATCAATATCAGACACCAGACTGGTGATTTCTTATACTTGATGAACCTAAATTGATACTTCATTGTTACTTGAAGTCCATAGTTTAAATTAGGTTTTACTCTTGGTATACATTCCATGGGTTTGGACAAATTTGTAAAGACATGTATCCACCATTATAGTGTCATATAAAGAAGTTAATTGATAACAGGTAGTTAATGTTGACTAATTCTTTTCTTCTTGATTCTTAAACAGTGCTATATTCAATGAACAACAATAAACATGTTTATTCTTAACGCATTCGTTTAACAAATAGTACTATATTGAATATACAACAATAAACAAGATGTCATCTCAGTCCTCCAGAAGCTTATATTTCTTTTGAATGAAAGGGCTTGTATGAGGTGTGACAATTAAGTTCGTGAACTCATCCTAGAAAAAGCACTGCATACCTCATTGCTGAATATCACTACAGTCACCTTCAAACTACTCCCCTTGGGAAGCTATGCACTGATGCCAGTGCCTAGTCCACCCTTCAAAGCAATTTTGGAACTCTTTTTCTGGAATGGCCATCAGAGCTGTCATATTACCCTTGATGTCCTGAATGTCATCAGAATGTCTGCCTTTCAATATTTCCTTTATCTTCAGGTAAAGAAATAAGTCATTTGGGGCCAGATCAGGTGAGTAGGGAGGGTGTTCCAGTATAGCTCTTTGTTTATTTGCTAAAAACTCCCTCACAGACAGTGCTGTGTGAGCTGGTTCATTGTCATGATGCAAGAGACATGAATTGTTGGCGAAAAGTTTAGGTTGTTTTCGTCTAACTTTTTCATGCAGCCTTTTCAGCACTTGCAAATAGTAAACTTGTTTAACTCTTTGTCCAGTTGGTACAAATTCATAATGAATAATCCCTCTGATATCAAAAAAGTTAGCAACATTGTTTTGACTCTTGATTTGGACTGACCGAACTTTTTTGGTCATGGAGAATTGGCTGACTTCCATTGTGCACTTTGACATTTTGTTTCAGGGTCGTACTGGTACACCCATGTTTCATCACCAGTGATAACACGGCCCAAAACATCGTCTTGCCTCTCCAAAAGGTCTTGGCAAACTTCGACTCTCCTTTGCTTTTGTTCATCGGTGAGCTCTTTCGGAGCATTTTTGGCACACACCTTTCTCATATCAAGATTTCCAGTTAAGATTTATCTGTTTCTCTTTCGATGTTTACTTGGTCTGCTGTGCTTCTCACAGTCAGCCAATAGTTTTGACACACAATTCGACAAATTTTTACAATGTTTTTGTCAGTTCTGCTCATTACTGGCCGCCCTGACCTCTCTTCATCAGTGATGCGTTCTCTCTCCTCAGAAGAACATTTAATCCATTTGTACAGTGCGGTTTTCTTCATGGCATTATATCCGTAAACTTGGACTAACATGTTCCTGATTTCACTTCCACTCTTGCCAAGTTTAATAAGAAATGTAATGTTTGTTCGTTGCTCTAATTCAAGCTCAGACATTCTCGCGATGGCACACAAAACATGCAACAACAATGATGAATGCCACTCAGCAAGACACCGCCACATGTTGACAGGAACATAGCTGTGAGACACTGATATACCAAAAATCAAGCTATTTGTACAGTGTTGCCAATGTAAGCGCACGCCGACAAGTTTGCGAACTTAATTGTCAGACCTCATAAGTCTATGAAATGTACGCATGACATTAACTAGATTTGTTTAGTCTGTTTGCATTTTTCATTTAGAATGCTTTAATATATTCAAATGATTAAAAAATATGGAAAAATATTCTTAGAGGATTAGTGTACAGTTCTTTTCCCTATTTGTTAGAATAAACTCATTGTATGTTTTAAATTCTATTGTCATTGTCCTTGGAAATGTTGGTATTATTAATATGGATAATTAATGTGATTTACAAATCTCACTTGTATATTATTATGAATTGTCATATATTATTTTTAGAGTTATATCCTGGTAATAAAATGTTTTCTATGTTAGAGTTTTAGTTATAATAACCTCGACATTGTTATATACTACTTCATGTTAGATCAGGTTATGTAGAAAAGTAATTAAAATGTTTCACTTGTACTTCATTAGTCTAATTAAAACCAGTTGAGAAGTTTTAAAATGTTTGAATTCGCATTGGTATTTGTTGATGTATTTATTTGGGGTAGTAGGGCAGATTTCTGGATTTTTAATTTAGGAGAGATATTTGACAGGCCAATAGACTTGTACTTTGTGTTATTGGGAAATGAGACTTGATAATTTCTTGGAGACTTAGAAGATTTAGCTCTATTTTCGAATGATTGCACTTTAACTCCATTTTCCTTTTTAAAAAATTACTTATTTTTTTCAGTTACAGTTAACAGTCAGTATTATTTTATATTAGTTTCAGGTGTACAGTATAGTGGTTAGACATTTATATAATTTATGCAGTGATTCCCCCAACTTGTTTTCCTTTTATCTACGTAGTAGAAATGTTCCCTTTCTTAGCAGAGGTCAGAAAAGTTGACCTATTTAGATTTGAATGGTGAAACTCATTAGTAGGTATACGTATTTAATAAATAAGTGTAACAAAGATGGCAAGCTAGCTGTTCCAAACATTCATAACTTCATTTAATTCCTTTTGTATTCAGCAGATTACTATACCTACTATTTCACTAGAACTTTAATCCAATCTAATTAAAATTGCCTTAGATTCTTTCTTCTCTGTTTCTAAACTTACCTATGCCTATATTAGATAGGAATATCTACTTTTGTGTAATGGATCTGCTCACCTAACATTTCTGCAGGAGACATGACTGGCAAATATTGTTCTTTCTTGAGTATGTTCAATCTTTAAAAAAATATGACTATTTAAATACGTGTTTCAAAATATATGAATTTTAAAAATGAAGCAATATTATAACTGAAAGGGAAATAGAGAAATCAACAATTAAAGTTAGTTAACATTCTTCTTTTAGTAACTGATGGAATAAGTAGATAGGATATCAGTCAGGCTGTAGAAGACATGACTACAATATCAATGGACTGAACTCATTTTGATAGAACGCCATATCCACATACTTTTAAGTGCACATAGAACATTCACCAAGACTGGTCATATGCTGGACAATAAAGCAAGGCTCAATTATAGAGTATATTTTATAACAGCAATGTAATTTAATTAGAAATCAATAGCAAATATCTCTGTAAAATTTGTACAATGTTTGGAAATTAAACTATGGATCAAGCAGAAATCATGAGAAAATAGAACAGAATTTAAATGGAATGATTAAAAAAAAACCCAGCATATAAAAAATTTGGGATGTTGTGAAAGCAGGAACAGAGGGATAGCTATAACATTAAGTGCTCACATTAGAAAAGATGAAAGGTTTAAACCTTTCACCTAAAATAAGTAAAAGGAAGAAAATAATAAGGGAAATCAGTGAAAGAAAACATAACATCAGTTAAGCCAAAAGCTAGTTCTTTGAAAACACAATAAAAGTGATAACCCTTTAGTGAGACTGATCAAGAAAAGCAGAAGAAACAAATTACCAATATCAAGAATGAATGAAGAGGCATTACTACAGATCTTATGGTCATTAGAGAATAATAAGCAATCTTATGAATAACTTTATTTTTGAAAACTTATATAAGATGGAAAAATGTACAACCTAACTCAGGAAAAGTTATTGGTAAGTGAAGAAAAATCAGTAGAATACTATTGCTATGGAGCAGTTGATTTTTAAATAATTTAATAAACTAATTTCTCTATGAAGGAAGAGCACAAAACAAATACAAGAACTGAGGGAAGACGGGTTGAGATAGTAGGAGAGATATTACCTATGGGAAGAAATGGATGGGAAAAACCCCACAAATATGTTGCAGAATTGAATAAGTTGGAAGATACAGAAGGGAGAATAGATAGAAAACTGAAAAAAAATTGAGAAATTGAGCCAAGTGGGAAGAAAATTAGAGCATCTGCGTAGTTCCCAAATAAGAGAGGGAAAATATTATGCAATAGAAGAAATGTCTTAAGTCAGACTGGTTAATCCCAAGATATATCACTGTAGAGTTCCTGTATTTCTGGAACTCAGGCTCACCTCATATTCCCCCACAACTGAAGCAAATACTATAAGACCTCGGAGAAAGACTGTATAAAGCAGCCCAATTACACCAGAAAAAACCCCAAAAACTATAGATCAGTAGTCAGTGAAGTTTTGTTTGCCATATAGGAAATGTTTTAAGCTTAGTGGATCATATGGTTCCTGTGGCAACTACTCAACTTAGCCATAGTAAATAAAGAAATGGGTGTGGCTGTGTTCCAATGAGACAAGCAGTGGGGCTTGGATTTGAGACATAGTTTGCTGATCTCTGCTATGCAATAAATTTTTTGAAAAATTTTCCCAGTAAAATTTTAAGTGCTGTATTTATGAATGTTTTTTTAGTGGACAAAGATTGTGTAGGCATAGTGGAAAATAGTATTATAAATATATAAATTGAAGACTTGTCTTGTTTCCTGTAACATATCTTCCATGATTTGAATTTTCATTGCCTTTGTTTTTTTACTGTGGTATATTAAACATATTTCCCTGTATTATAACTTTATATTCAATCCTTTTATAAAAATACAGCTAGTTATGTTGAAATCTCCTTAAAGGTAGAATATTTCTAACTCATCTTTATATTCTATTGCAAATAATACAAACTTATTTTTAAAAATTAATGTATGTTTTTGGTTTCCTCTTATGTAGTACTCGTAGGTCAGATGAGGATAGCTATTGAAGAACATGTAATTCTAACCCCAATTCTAACATTACCTCCTATTTTTATGTGGAGATGTTACTTACTTTTTCCTGCCTCCGCATTACCTCCGCATGCAAAGCTTCACTACTACCACTCTCTCAACTTGTGGGAGTGTTGGAAGGTTTAATTACCTAGTGTTTATTGAGAACTTTGCAGAAAAAAAAAATGTTATTATTAACTAGGTTAATCACAAATATAGCATTTAATATGGTTAAGTTTCCATTTTCTTTGCTTTTTCTTTTTAATTACTTAATAAAAAACACAATGAACTGGCTTTTGTTCTTTAGGAGCTGAATAAGAATACCAATAATGTAATTCTATCAAAAATTTTCCTCTTATATTTAAAGGATTAGATTCAGTAACACATGTTGAAGGTTGTGCAGGTTTTTCCCATTTAAAAATAAGTGTTTCCATGCTTCTTGCAATTTGTGGTAGATTTAAAATGTCTTTGCTATTTTGTGTTTCATTTATACATGCACATTCTTGGAAAATGTCACTTTCTTGAATACTTTGTTCCGCTTTTCCTAATTTTGGTTCAATCTGTTAAATATCATGAATAAAAATAATAAAAGTCTTTGTAAAGGAAAATGGTATTAATATTTAGAATTTTCAATTCATAAAAGCCATATTTCACATTGCTTTAACGTGATGCTGATTGTATTGCATTAGAAAAAAAATTGTTTTGAAAACATTGTCCAGGATAAGAAATGGCTATGATTCTAGTAAAATACCTTAATGTAAAGAAAAAAATATTGTTTTAAAAATTAAACGTAGACTCTGAGATTAAAAATTTTAATATTTTTGATAGGGATTTATAAATTTGAGTTTAGAAGTTTAGTTTAATATTGTATTCTTTGTAACTCTTTTTTCCCCCATAAAGTATAGAAGAAAGTGTTGCATCTGTCTAATATACCATTTTTAGGTGGTGTTTAAATTTCAAAGATAAAATGTAAGGCCCGTTCACCATTCCTTCATGCATTATTAAAAAAAAAAAATGCCAACGTATACAACATCATACTAAGTGTTTACAAAAGGCCCAAGATATCTAAGTCATTTCTCATTCTCTAGATGCTAAAAACCTTTTTTTCTACATAAAGGGATTATTAATTCTTCCATGGAACGGTATAATTCATTAGTAATACTCAACTGTTTATACCTAAAAATCTTACTGAATTCTTACTCTAATTCATGCCCCTTTTAGTGGTTCATTTGGCTAGACCTCACTGTATTGTTGACTCTACTTAAATAGTAATTGTTGGATCTGAAACAGACTGCCAGAATATTTTCCCATGTTTATAACGTGTAGAGTATTATTTGTGTATAAAATAATGCTGAAGTAATATGGTTATATACATTTGGTCAAACCTTTTAACTGTATAACCTCAATTCATTAAGAACAAATTAGTGATATAACTTATAAAACTTAACATCTTTGATTTAACCTGTTTAATGCTCAGTTTTTTGGTTTTAATATTTTGTAAACTCTCTATTGTCTTAATAAAAGTTAGGATACCAACAATGTTATTGTGTTATAGAAGAACCTGAGAAATAGAAGCCAATTCAGATTTGTTTCTGAATAGTTCATATTGGTAAAATTTAAAAAAAATTATTTAAAATTGTATTAGCTTAGCATAATTGTCCATACACTACTTTATGGAAAGAAATTAATTTAATCGATTAAAATAGCAAACAGTAAATCATAACTTTAGTTACAGTGCTGAAATTTAACTTTCAAATATAGTAAGTGAAAAGGCAACCTGATGTTATTTTGAACTACTACAATGGCAGAGGGACAAACTTATATTTCCATTAAAAAAATCCTGGTGGTCTTTGTACTGAATCTAAAAAACATTGTGTGCAAATGAAGGAGAAGGGATGCATTGGTTATCTATTTCTGTTTAACAAATTAGGGCAGACTTAGGACAACTGACATTTATTATCTCATCGTTTCTATGAGTGGTCCAGGCACAGTTTAACTGGGTCCTTAGCTTAGGGTTTTACAAGGCTGCTGTCAAGGCGTCAGCCTCTTTGGGTTTTTGATCTGCAGGCTTGACTGAGGAGAATCCTCTTCTAAGCTCACTCAGGTTCATTTCTCTGCAGATTTAGGATTGAGAACTTTTGTGTACTGCGGGCTATGTGCTGTAGACCAACTGCAGTTCTTGTTACGGGGGCTTCCCCCACATGACTGCTTACTTAAACAGGCCTCCTGGAAGTCTCTAGTGACGACCTTTAGGGAGGATGGGGCCTAGTGAATTGAAGGGGGGATGAGGAGCATTTCTGAGGTACTGGAAATGTATTTTTCTATCTACCTTATGACAATTCACCATGGCATTTATCTTAGGTATATACATTTCTTCTCTACGTATGTTTACTTCAGTATATCTTTATTTAAAAATAATTATAAAACGTAAAACAACTGCTAATGACTTTTCTGTTTTTCAACGTGTGCTTTTCGACTTTGGAACTAATTGTCTGATCCATGTGACTCATTAACAGATGTGAGCGAGAGGTGTATCTTACCACTTTTTTTTTTTTTTTTTTTAAGATTTTTATTAGGGAAGGGGAACAGGACTTTATTGGGGAACAGTATGCACTTTCAGGACTTTTCTCCAAGTCAAGTTGTTGTCCTTTCAATCTTAGTTGTGGAGGGTTCTGTTCAGCTTCAAGTTGTTGTTCTTTCAGTCTTAGTTGTGGAGGATGCAACTCAGCTTGCCGTTGCTAGTTGCAGGGGGCACAGCCCACCATCCCTTGCGGGAGTCGAACCAGCAACCTTGTGGTTGAGAGGACATGCTCCAACCAACTGAGTCATCCGGGAACTCAGCGGCAGCTCAGCTCAAGGTGCCGTGTTCAATTTTAGTTGCAGGGGGCAGAGCCCACCATCCCTTGCGGGACTCAAGGAATTGAACTGGCAACCTTGTGGTTGAGAGCCCTCACTCCAACCAACAGCTGAGCCATCCAGGAGGCAGCTCAGCTCAAGGTGCCATGTTCAATCTTAGTTGCGGGGGGCAGAGCCCACCATCCCTTGTGGGACTCGAGGAGTTGAACTGGCAACCTTGTGGTTGAGAGTCCACTGGCCCATGTGGGAATCGAACCGGCAGCCTTTGGAGTTAGGAGCACGGAGCTCTAACCGCCTGAGCCATCGGGCCAGCCCTATCTTACCACTTTTTAATCACAGATCTTTGGATAATCATTGGCTAATCACCTTTTAAAACAGGAGATTTTTTGATTGCAAGGGAATTTCAGGTTTTTGGTAGTGGACACCATGTTGCATTTGGTAAGTTCATTAGGAAACTTGTAATCATTGATCAAATAAGGATACTACTTCATATGTATCGTATGTAGTGGTATGGGGTCCTATTACTCTGGTGTGAACTTCTCAGGCCAAGATACTATACTGCCGGCCTGCATGACAATAGAAAGTAGAAAGTGTGTTAAAACAAATTTTCTCAACTTTCTGTTTCGTTCCAAGCCCTTTCCCTCTATTCCCCAATATTCCACACACTCTGGAATTTGATCCTCTGTGACGCCTCCACTTTAGTGTTCTCTTGCTCTTATCCCTACACTCATAGTCACGCTGCCATTGTATACTTGTGACCATCATGGCAGATTGTGCACTGTTTACAGGTTTCTGTCACCTCTGATTCTCTCTCTAATCCTCATATGATTTTCTGGGCAGTGCAACATATCCTTTCATCCCCCGCACTTATCATTTTTCCCTACTGTATATTTCTTATTCATATTATTCATCAATTCCTACCATTTGATTTATTTCACTTATTTATCTGTTTCTGTTTGTCTTCACCTACTAGAATAAGCTCAACGAGGGAAAGAGTTTGGCCTGTTTCGTTCAGAGTGTACAGCACAGAAAAAACTCTAAATTTATCAAATGAATAAATTAATGGAAAGGTAAAAGGCAATAATTCTGTCATTCTGAGGATAAAACCTAATTTTTGACTTTGGTTTTTGTTCATTGTTTGCTTGCATATTACGCTACAGTTTTATTGCTCTTATTTATTTAATCATTTTAGATTTGTAATATATAAAGTATTAGGATATACCATCATCACCTATAATCTGATACTTGAATAGCGAGGTGTGATAAAAAATATGGTGAATGTTTAAATTAAAATTTATTACAGCCTTTCCATTGTGATCAACAAATATGGTGAGTGCTGCTGCCAAGTGCCATCCAACAGAAAGGCAGGGATCTTCAATACAGGAAGCTGCGTGTCAAACCTGAGTAACAGTGTGTGACAACTTTCAACTTGTTTGGTGCAGTCAGTTGAGTGTGAGCTACGGTTGAGATAAGGTGTGTTTTAAAGTGTGCTGTAAATAATCCTCCATCATGACAACGCTCCGTGTCACACATTGCTCCTGCTATGGCAATTTCTGTCAAATAAAAACATTATGGTGTGTCCTCATCCACCTATTCACCATATCTGGCACCATGCAACTTCGGGCTTTTCCCCAAAGTCAAAATGACCGTAAAAGAAAAATGTTTTGAATCAGTTTCAGGACATTGAAGTAGCCATAACAGCACAACTAAAGACATTCACAAAAGAGGACTTCCAGAACTGCTTCAGAAAGTGGCAAGAATGATAGGATGTGTGTTTGAAGTGAGGGGGCGTATTTTGAGGGGAATTAATGGCAGTGTGTCTTTTACTGTAATACATTTTTTAAGTTAAACATTCACCATATTGTTTGATCACACCTTGTAGTGTTTTTTTTTAAAGTGCCATAGTGTGTCTTTCTATGAGTACAATTTTATACTTTATGCCAATATATAAATTGCATGCCCTTGCATTTGATATTTCTTCTAGTCTAACTAGGGGGAGGGCCTGTGTAGTGAAGAGCATGGCCTTTTAAGACCGCCAACCTATCATGGAATAGTAACTGGGACATTTCTTATTAAATCGATCATGGCTGGTAGATCCTTTAATTGAGCTGATGGGTAAAATATCATGAGACTTCAAAGGAAGAAGAAAGTATTTTAAGCTGGAAGGATATCATTGTAGTCAATCTGAAAATTTGTTGAGATTTAGATGTCTGAAGATAGGGATGGAATAGAACTAAGTAGATAGAGGACCAGGAGTTAAAAAGTCACTAATGGTAAATGGGTAAGAGTACAAATTGTATAAAAGAATGGAAACTAAATTTTGAATTGCACTCACTGATCTTTTTACTGTCTCCATGCATAAGCCTTTTCCAGAATGACTATAGTTGCAACTTCATTCCTTTTTAAGGCCAAACAATATTACATTGTATGTGTGTACTACAATTTGTTATGCATTCATTAGTTGAAGGAGATATGGGTTGTTTCCACTTTGTGATTATTAAATAATGCTGATATGAATGTTTATGTATATGTTTATGTGTAGACATGTTTTTATTTATTTTATTATATTTTAATAATTAAAGTATATTACGGTGACAATTGTTAGTAAAGTTACATAGATTTCAGGTGTACCATTCTGTATTACATCATCTATAAATCCCATTGTGTGTTCACCACCCAGAGACAGTTCTCCTTCCATCACCATGTATTTGACGTTTTTATTTCTTGTGGGTATGCACCTACGAGTGGAATTACTGGGCCATATGGTAATTCTATGTGTAGCTTTTTGAGCATCCACTAACCTGTTTTCTACAGTGGCTGCACCATTTACATTCTCACCAGCAATGGACCAGGCTTGTACTTTCTCCACATCCTTGCTGACACTGGATCTTTTTTAGTTGTTTTATTATGATCAGCCTAGTGCGTGTGAAGTGTGTTTCATTGTGGTTTTGATTTGCATTTCTCTAATGACTAATGATGTTGAGCATCTTTTCATGTGCTTGTTGGTCATTTTTATATATTCTTTGGAGAAATGTTTATTCAAATCCATTGCCCATTTTTCTTTTAATTGGGTTGTTTGTCTTGTTGAATAGTAAGAGTTCTCAATATAGTCTGGATCTGATATTTGATTTGAAAATATTTTCTTGTATTTTTTAGGTTGTCTTTTCCCTTTTTTGACAATGCCCTTTGATGTACAAAAGTTTTAAATATTGATGTAATTAAATTTATCTATTTTTTCTTTTGTTATTTGTGCTTTTGGTGTCATATCTAAGGGTATTGCCAAATCCAAGATCATGAAGATTTACCCTTATATTTTTTCTAAGATTTTTATAGTTTTGGCTCTTATATTTAAGTCTTTAGAAATATTTTGAGTTAATATTTGTGTAGGATATAAGATAGGAATCCAGCTTCATTCTATTGCACATGGACATCCAGATTTCCCAGAACCATTTCTTGAATTGTACTATTCTTTTCTCATTTAATGGAGTAGGTACCTTTTTCAAGAATTAATTGATAACAGATATGTAGTTTTATTTCTGGACTCTGAATTCTATTCTGTTGATTTATTTGTGTATATGTCAGTATCATAGTGTTTTGATTAGTGTAGCTTTGTTGCAAATTTTGAAATCGAGAAATGTGAGTCCAATGATTTATTAAAATTATTGTTCCTTTTAAATATTGTTTGTCTGTTTGGGGTTCTTTGCAGTTCCATTTGCTTTTTGGTTGGCTTTTCACTGCTGCAAAAAAGGCTGTTGGAATTTTGATAGAGATTGCATTACTATCGTAAATGGAATTGGTTTCTTAATTTCTCTTTTGGATTGATAATTGCTGGTTTATACATGTTGATCTTATATCCTATAACTTTCCTGAATTTATCAGTTTTAGCATTCTTTTGTGGATTCTTAGGAATTTTTTTTTATATAGGATCATGTTGTCTGTGAATAGAGAGAGTTTTACTTCTTTTCCAATTTAGAAGCTTTTCATTTCTTTTTCTTACCCAATTGCTTTGGCTAGATCGTTCAATACAATGTTGAATAGCAGTGTTGCAAGTGGGCCTCCTTTTGTAATTCCTGATCTCGGGGAAAACAGTCAGTCTTTTGCCATTGAGTATAATGTTAGTTGTGGGTGTTTCATAAATGCCTTTTATCATATTTGGAAATTCCCTTCTATTGCTAGTTTTCTGTGTGTTTTTATCATGAAAGGATACTGAATTTTGGCAAATGCTTTTTCTGTATCAGTTGAGATAATCGTATGGTTTTCCCCTTTTAGTTTGTTAATGTAGTGTCAATTGTTTTTGAGTTTATTATTTAATTCCACATGTTTTTGACCTGGTGATCGTTTAAGAGGTTATTGTTTAATTCCACTTATTTGTATATTTCCAATTTTTCTTCTGTTTTTTTTTTTTTTTTGCTTTATAATTTCATCCCACGTTGGTTAGAAAGATTGTTTTCATTGTTTTTAAATGTATTGAGACTTGTTTTGTAGTTCGCGTATCCTGTAGAATGTTCCATGTGCACTTCAGAGGAACGTGTATTCTGCTTTTGTTGGATGGAGTCTTCTACAAATTGGTTAAGTTTAGTTGATTTACAGTGTTGATCATAAGCTGTTCTAATTTTTCTTCATTCTTTTTTCATTCTACTCCTCTGATGTATAATTTCAGTTGTGTTATTTTCTTGTGGCACTGTTTAGTGTACACTAGAGTACAAAGTAAAAGCTCGTTTCATGTCTGCATATTTTAGTATAATACGCGTCCTTTCTCTTATGGGGCATGCATACTGCTGATGTGATGGAGAGCTTTTTCATCAGCCTACCCATGAGGAAAATTAAGATTGTCTTGCTATGTCCCAGGGAAATGGTCAAGGCTTTTAAAAAGAGAGAAAATAGAGAACAAAAGGGTATTTCAGGCATATACACAGCTATGTTATTGGCAAATAGCATGACTCCTTTATGAATATGTGAGTTTCTGAAAACTATTTTAAAGACTTATCTTTTTCTATCAGGCATTGAATAAGAGGTTTTTTCCCCCCCACATATAAATAGAGTTTTTAGTTCTGTCAAGTCTTGTTGGGTCGATTCTTAATTGAGCCTTCATAGCATTTGTTTTGTCTACTTCTATTGAAGGCTTTCTGCAGGAAGAATCTCAGTGGTGACATTGTATGGATGCCAGTGAAATGATCAGAATTCAAGTTACTAGTGTACCAGTAGCTATAATGAGCTGCTAATTGAAGGTGACAAGCTGTTTTTTCCTTCCCAGCTGTCCTGGCAAAATGTTAGATTTCATTCATTATTAACTCATTGCTTCTCAGCAGAGGACTGTTTTAATTAGTTGGAAATATTAAGAAAAGAATTGTTGCCTTGTGTCAATTTTGGAGATTGAAGTTCAGGTTTTGCTAGATCCCTCCCCCCACCACTTCCCTCCAGTTTTGCCCGTTGTGTACAGTTGTGAAGTACCCAACATAATCAATAGACAACACCATTTCAACCACCCCCCAAAATTTTTCATGCCACTTGGCACTCTATAGTTTTCCTTCTTCCCTGACCCCTGGTGACCACTGATAGGCTTCTTGTTACAGCTTTTCCTTTGTACCTTTTCTTTGAAAGGGACTCATACAGTATGTAAACTTTTATGTCTGGCCTTTTTTTCACTTCATAATGGTTTTATATATTGCTGTATGGATAATCTGTTCTTTTAAATTGCTGAGTAATATTCTGTTGCATCAATATATCACCATATATTTATCCATTTAACTATTGATTGACATTTAACTGTTTTTGTTATTATGAATAACAATTTACAAATATTTTGAGACTCCATGCTGTTTCCCATAGTGGCTGCACCAATTTACATTCTCACCAACAGTGCACAAATGTTCTTTTATTCACATCCTGGCCAACACATACCATTTCTTGTTTTTTATTTTTTTATTTTATGATAGACATTCTAACAGGTGTGAGGTGATAGCTCATACTACCTTAATCATTGTAGCTAATAAGTTCCATACATATAAAGTTTTCCCAATCATGTTTTGCACATTTTCTTGAAGATTTTAAAATTAGCTTGTCATTGTCAAATAGGATAATAAGAGCAGACAGTTTTACCTTGTTCATAATCATTTGGGGAAAGTGTTTGTTCGTACATCTGTGGGGATTTTCTGTAGATACCTTTCATTAGGTTGAAGATTTTCTCTTCTATTCAACCACCTTCCATTCCTGGGATAAACCTCATCTGGTTTTGTATTGCTTAATTTGACTTGTTAATATATTGTTGAGGGATTTTTATGTATATTCATGAGACATAGAGATATATATCTGTAGTTTTCTTGCGAAGCATTTGTTTTGTTTAAGGTGTTAGTGGCCTCATAAAATCAGTTGGGAAGTGACTCCTTTTTTACCTTCAGAAAGAGTTAGTATAGGATGCATAACCTTTTTTTTAAATGATTGATATAATTTACAAATTCTATTTGCATTGGGTTTTACGTGCTCTTCTTCTCCTAATTTCTTAAGGTTGAAATATGAATGTGTTCATCTGTTCTGGTGTCAAGAACTTGGTGTCTTAATTACTATACCTTTGTCGTATAAGTGTTATGTGGAATGCATCTTCATATACATTTTAGAATGAGGTCTCATTCCTGGTAGATTTTGGATTAGGGCTGAATTTGATCAGTTTAGAAAGTTTGTCAGCTTGTGATATATACTTCCATTTATTTTGGTCTTGTTTTTGTTCTTTTTTTGTGTAAATATGTTGCAATTTTTCCTAGCAATTATTCCAAGGTATTCAGTATATTCATATATTCAACATATGATACTGTTTTAAATTTTACTTTTCAATTGTTTGTCCTTTATTTATAAAAATACAGGTGCTATTGTATCTAGTGACCTTGGTGTATTCATATATCATTTCTAATGGTTTGTCTTTATTGTGGGGTCGTCTGTATATATATTTCTACTTACAGATGTGTATTATACTTAAACAATCAAGTTATCAGCAAATAATGACAGCTTTATTTCTTAATAGTCATTTTCTTTTTCGTGCCTTATGTACACGACCTTCCAAACTATATTGAATAGAAGTGGCGATAATGAGTATTCTTGCCTAGTTGCTAATTTTCGGATGAAATCTTTCAGTATTTTGCTATTTTATGTGATTTCTAGTTTTTGTTTGCTAGTTTTTTTCCAATTATTTTTTATTTTTTATTTATTTTTCAGGACTTTATTGGGGAACAGTATGTACTTCCAGGACTATTTTCCAAGTCAAGTTGTCCTTTCAATGTTAGTTGTGGAGGGTGCCGTTCAGCTTCAAGTTGCTGTCCTTTCAGTCTTAGTTGTGGAGGGCACAGCTCAGCTCCAGGTCCAGTTGCTATTGCTAGTTGCAGGGGGCGCAGCCCACCATCCCTTGTGGGAGTCGAACCGGCAACCTTGCGGTTGAGAGGACGTGATCCAACCAACTGAGCCATTCGGGAGCTCAGCGGCAGCTCAGCTCAAGGTGCCGTGTTCAACCTTAGTTGCAGGGGGCAGAGACCACCATCCCTTGCGGGACCCGAGGAATTGAATTGGCAACCTTGTGGTTGAGAGCTCACTGGCCCATGTGGGAATCGAATTGGCAGCCTTCAGAGTTAGGAGCATGGAGCTCTAACCGCCTGAGCCACTGGGGCGGCCCTTGTTTGCTAGTTTTAAGGTTGTTATTCTTTATCAGATTAATGAATAGTTTTTAAATTTTATCAAATGCTTTTCTGCTTTTATTGAGATAATCTTATCATTTTCTTTTCTATAGTACTAACTTACTGAGTGAGTTTCACTGTTTTCTCTTCCCCTAAATTTGCTTCCCTGAAATGAGTTGATTGGAATATATTATGATTTTTTTTATAGTTCAAATCAATTTGCTTATATTACTTAGGGGCTTTAAGATTATGTTAATAAGAAAATGTAGAGCTTACTGTCTTTCACACATTTTGAAAAATAATAACATTTGTCTTTTTTTTTTTTTTCAGCACTAGCCCACCTTACTGTTGTGTGGATCTGTATTCACTTCGTACTGGGGAGATGGTCAAGTCCATTCAGTTTAAAACACCTATCTATGATCTCCATTGCAACAAACGGTAAGCATCTTTTCATGTGTTTCTTGTACATGATAACATACCTCCTGGGTATGTAGAGCTCTACCAATGTGATCGACTATCTTGGGTTTATTTTTTTTTAAGAAGTTGCATAAACACCTTCTGAATTATGCCAAATAGAGTTAGCTCTTAAGAGTTCTTAATGAATGTTTTCCAACTTCCAGTCTTGACCCATTAGTAAATTGTGAATTAAGTTTAGTGTGTCATAACCAGCATTTTAAAAATGAAATGGAAAAGAATAGAAAGCATCTGAGCAAACGTAAAAAGTTTATGAGGAATGATTTTATATGTATTTCATAACTTTTTAATATATATATGTTTTTCTATGTGTTTACTGGTTTATGATGTGAAATGTAATTTCCCTTTTAACATTTATCAAAACAAAGCATATTTCTGAACTGCAAAAATGTCCCCCTCATTCCTTAAGACTTTACAATTGAACTATCACACAGAGACTAGACAGATTTCCCTTCATTAAAATCTAGGAACATTTTCAGATCTGGATTGAACTTCTACTGACCTAGTGATAGAGAAGAATTAATTTGTATAACTACAGAACATTAAAGGAGAAAGGGACCTTAAGAATCTTCTATTAATTAACACTTTCACGTTTTACTTTACTTTTACATTTGAGCAAACTGAAGCCCTACGATGGTAAATGTCTTGATCAAGGTCTGGATTCAAATTCCAAGTCCTCCATTGCATCAAAAAGCAAATACACAGACATGGAAAATGAAATATTTTATGCTATGTCAATATACAATTTATAATAAGAGACTCAGTTTAGATTTAAAAAGGATATTTCACATAGTGACTCAGAAAGGTTAAACGTAATAATAGGAAGGGTAGATATACCTGATTAATACAAACTAAAGAACACATGGGCTTTGGTATTAAAGATAAAAGTGTTTGAATTCAAATATTGAAGCATGAAACAGGACAAGGAAAAGCTGTTCAGTGATAGATTGCAATTTATAATGAAGGTCTAATTATTATGCATCTTTATACTTCAAATAATAGCAAACTCAAAATTATAGGCAATAGTAGAAATACTTATTGCTGGGATAATGTGATTATCCAATGACACATCAAATTATTCAGTCAACATTATTGAACTGAGTCCAGCAGATAGTATATTTACCCTGGAAAACTGTAGTGACAGCTCTTTTTAAGTGTTCTTTCTGCTGTCACAAAGTGGATTCTGAATTTTTTTAGTCAAAGAGAAACATGAACACATTGGAAAAGGGAGAGAAGTACAAATACGTTTTTAGGTCACAATTTACTTATATTAAAAATATATAAATATACTAGAAAACAGGAATAAAATGAAGTTAAATTTTTAAAAAAGTATCTTACACTATTTAAAAAACAACACGGTTGCAAAGACTATTATTAAGGGCAACATTGGTTTTTTCTCAACTCCAACTATTATGTTTCTGGATGATGCACATGCAAATACAGTTAGGATTGACTTTTCTTATAAGAAATATATTTGTAAAAATTTTGGCCATGAAATAATGAATGTATTCAATATTTTAATCAATATAAATTACCTTGAAAATTAAGACAGTTTACTTTTCACTGTGCTCATCATAAGTAATTAATGATTATGAAAGTTGTGAGGAGGAGTAGAAGCAAATAGGAGAGTGATTTATGCATATGAAATGTCATCACTGAAAAATGGAAATGAAATTCTAGGATATTCAGTTGATGTAACAAGGTTCATATTTTATTTATTTTTTTCTTTTTGAAAGAAAAACTATATGAAGATATGTTCCAATAACAATAACAAAATCTCTTGATTTGGCTACATTATGTAATTTTTTTGAAATTGTTTTTTCAATGAGAAATTTTGTAAGTTCAAATATGATGAAGGTTAGAGGAAAAGCTGTTATGTGGATTTCAGGATTCTGCTTAGATTTTGCTCTATCAAATGTCATATCTGATTTGCCAGATCTTTTCCCTAGTTAATTTTGTATTTGTATTTGTATGTGTGGCATAATTAGTCTTTTGAATTTACCAATATTCATAATAAATTAAACCTTCCAGTGGGAATAATTTTGTGTGTTACTATGTTTTGGGGAGGGGCTACTGGATTATATGAAAATGTTTTCATCTCTGATTTGTCTTTTCTGCATTTTCCCTTATTTGCATTTGTCATCTTCTCATTCTGGATTCTCTAGGCCTTTCAACCTGGTTCTGATGATTGTGTGATTTCTTATGTTAAGTGCCATGACAGAATAATTTATTATGTGTTGTCAGCTGTGTTAAGAATTAATAAAACATGCATGTTAAATACAACATTCGCACCTTCATCATGAACATATATTACTCAGATTTACCTCCTCCAAATTTTGAAAAATACACTGTTAAATATTTAACAATAATTATACTTTTTTATTTGATTAAAAAAAAAATCAAACTTTGGCTATTTATATCAGTGTCCTGCCAGGAGCTAGTACTCGAAAATGTAGTTTATAAAACAACTTCATTTGGGATGTATTTTAGGAATTTTGGTTTTAAAAAATTTTAATAACTAAATTATTTTCCTAATTATTTATAAATCAAGGGTTCTGGGAGAAATATAGTTCATACATAGTCTGAATAAATTTTAATATATTGAGTCAATCAGAAACGACTAATTTACACTGAGTAATCGTCTGAGTTTTCTTTCTTTTCTTTTTTTGCCTTTATGTTGGGAAATTCAGTGACAAGTTACATAAATCAATTTTATGTTTAATTTCATGATGTTGAGCCAGAAGAGGAAAAACACTTTTTAGTAAATAGCCAGTTTATTGATCTCATCTATTCTTAATGAAAATAGATTTATTTGATTTATAATGAGTGAAGATAAAATTTGTTTGGAAGAAAAAATTTCTGAGGTGTAGTTTGTTCTCCTGTCACTTTTCTTCCTCTAATCATGTCTATCTTGGTTATTAAGGATTTTGTGGTTATATTTTTATATTTTATGGGGCAGATGTTTCTAGCCTAAATAATATAAGAAATAATTTGATTTTTAAAATTGCATTCCCATCGATGTATACTTGTTTAAATCTAGGTGATTAAACTTATTCAGTTTATAGAATTTCACATTCACATTTTCCCCTCTAATTTTAGGATCCTCGTCGTAGTCTTGCAGGAGAAAATTGCTGCCTTCGATAGCTGTACTTTCACAAAAAAATTTTTTGTCACAAGTATGTACCAACTTGATATATTTCGTATCATATACATTTGAGGTTTTACTATTTACTTGATAGAATCAGCAAACTAATTGTAATCATAACATCAGTATTTTATAGTTATTCAATTAGGCTATTCCTATGTTTCTGTGGCTGTCTTATTTAGTACTATAATTTTATGGTATGTGTTTTCAACCCATAGCACATTTTCTTCATATTACTAAACAAGTCTTGTACTACATTGCCTCAGTTTCTTCTTACATATTTCCCTTGAGTAATTATAATTAATTCAGATCCATGTAGCTATGTTGTACTTTCAGAGCAGTTGTTAAATTAATTATCATAACATACTTGAGGAGGTAACTGGATTATCGTACATGAGGGATTTGAAACTGGGTGAAATGTGTCAGTGTCTCTCTCTCTCTCTCTCCCTCCATCTTTCCCCCACCTCCTATGACGTCTGTTGACCAGAAGTGCAGAAATAAGCCCCGAATCTGGAGAGAGAGAGAGAGAGAGAGAGAGAGAGATTGATTTTTTGGAAAAAAAAAAAAAAAGGAACTGGCTCATGCATTGTTTGGCGGGCAAGTCCAAGATTTGTAGGGCAGGCCTGCAGGATGGAAATTCCAGCAGGAATTGAGTCTGAAGAAATCTGGAGTTAGAATTTTTTTCCCACTACAGTCTAGTAAAACAGTAGTATTCACCCTTGTCCTTCATATTTTAACTTCTACAACTCACCATTAAAACTAAAACTGTTTTTCCAGAGAGTCTGATATGTATATGCTGCAGACATATTTCCGTTGGAACAGATCTTAGTTTTGTTATGATAAGGGAATCCCAGTCATTTTGCTGCATCTTCTGAAGTATTACAACTATTTACACACTTTTTCATCAGCTGTTTACCTAACATCTGTGTATAAGCACTGGGTAGTAGACATTATTCTTTTCTGGTAAGAATTCATGTTCTTGATATAATCAATACATTATAGTCTATATGTAATTGCATATATTAGGTTGGTGCAAAAGTAATTGCGGTTTTTGCAATTGTTTTTAACCCTTTAAACCACAATACTTTTGCACCAGCCCAACATATTGTACTACATAGAACACGTCATATAATAATTCATTATAATACATAGTTTATCATTTTGTAGAGAATAAAGAAGACTACAACTCATCTCTTTGAGCTTGTAATCCTTTCTCTCAGAGATCTACAAAGATAATAGTGGAGATCATATTCATTGAGATATTTTTTGTTGTATCACAAAGCCTAATGTACACCATTCACACATTCACATTAGTATCTCCGGCACCTAGGACTTTGGCTGGCACAATTTAAGCTCTCATTAAATATTTCTTGAACGAATGAGTACATTAACCCAGTTATCAGTCAGTTATTTTATGCTGATTAGAAATTTATTGATACTTTAGTAATTATTAAATACAGATAACTAGACAGGATCTTCTATTGCTATATGTTAAATAAATTGAAAGTTTTGGGAAAGCATATATTCATTAATAACATCTTCATTCATAAATATAATATATACATAATATGGGAAGCTTTGTATATTACATGGCCTGTTTTAGCATTTTTTTCTTATACAGGTCTTATGCACTAATACAGGTCTTATATACTAATATATTGCATTATATTTGTATTACTGATTATTATAATTTAAACAACTAAAGAAATAGAACCTATCTAAGGAACCATGTATGAATCTAAGCATTTCTTTCAGGTGTGTGGGATAAGGGTGTGGAGTGAATCAGAGTATGAACATTTCAGCCAGATTCACATGCTAGGTTTTCCTGAGAATTTGTCATCAATAGTCTTCTGCTGTTTATCATTAATCAAAGATATGTGTGTTTTGGCTTCTGGAAAGTCAGACATCTCTTTTCCAACTCCATTTTAATTTTATTCTTAGAGCCTATATTTCTTGATAGCTGTACTCACTTTAAAAATCAGGTCAGGAGCATAGAGCTATTTTTTCCTTCCTCCTTTCTTCCATCTTTTGCTCCCTCCCTCCTTCTCTTTGAGGATCACTCTCTCTTGCCTTTATTATTTTTAAAATGTTAAAGAGCTCAAAGTTGTAAGTGTTGGATATGAAATGATAAAATACCAGAAGAAAATATGAAATAATTTATGTGAGACTAGAAGAAAGGTTGATCTCCTCAACTACACAAAAATAAAATGTAACTGCAGGACACAAACATAAATACAGTCACGATAAAAGACAAAATTTAAAACAAAAATTGTAACACAGATGATTGTAGGAATAATTAACTTTGAAAGCTTCTAAAATTAACAGGAAAAAATTCAGTGAGCCAATTAAAATAAGCAAAGGCTATTATTAATTAATGATTTACTAAAAAAGGAAATATAAATGTCTTTTAAATATGAAAAGATGTTCACCTTAATTAAAAATTGAAATGTAATAATATGTAAATTTTAATTTATTTTGGCGGAGACCCAAATGTTAGATGATGTACTGTGCTGTGAATGGTTTAGGGTAGCTGGTATTCTCATATACTCTTGGTGAGAATATAAACTACATAACCTTTTATAGGAAGCAATTTGATGCTATCTACAAAAATTTAAATTGTATCTCCTCTGACCCATCAAAGCATTGTTTTATTATTTATTAAGCATTGTTTTATTATTTCTTTATTTATTTATGTATTTATTTAAGTATACTTGACATACAATGTTATATTTGTTTAGTTGTGCAACATAGTGATTCAACATTCATATTACCTTGTGAGGTGATCGCCAAGATAAGTCTAGTAACCATCTGTCACTGTACTAAGTTATTACGATGTTATTATTATGTTTTAAAGAAAGCGTTAACATAGCAAAGCCTTCTTTTCCTTTTTTTTAAAAAATTTTTATTGGGGAATATTGGGGCACAGTGTGTTTTTCCAGGACCCATCAGCTCCAAGTCAAATCATTGTCCTTCAGTCTAGTTGTGGAGGGCGCAGATCAGCTCCAAGTCCAGTCGCCGTTTTCAGTCTAGTTGCGGGGGGTGCAGCCCACCATGCCATGCGGGAATTGAACCTGCAACCTTGTTGTTGAGAGCTTGTGCTCTAACTAACTGAGCTATCTGGTTGCTCCTTGGGCAGCTCAGCAGCAGCTTGTTGTCTTCAATCTCGTTGTGGAGGGTGCAGCTCACTGGCCTACGTGGGGATTGAACTGGTGACCCTGTTGTTAAGACCTCGCGCTCTAACTGAGCCATCCAGCTGCCCCCATAATATTATTGAGTGTATTCCCTATGCTGTACATTACATCCCTGTAACTTATTTATTTTATAACTGGACGTTTGTACCTCTAATTCCCCTTGACCTTTTTTACCCATTCCTCTCTCCATTCTCCTCTGTCAACCATTAGTGTGTTCTCTGTATCTGTGAGTCTGTTTCTGTTTTGTTTTGTGTGTTTATTTTGTTGCTTTATATTTTGCATATAAGTGAAATCATATATTATTTATCTTTCTCTGTCTGATTTATTTCACTTAGCCTAATGGCTCTAGGTTCATCCATGTTGTCACAAATGGCAAGATTTCATTCTTTTTTATGGCTAAGTAATACCCCGTTACATATATATGATTACTAACATTCTAAATGTTAGTAATCAGAGTAATCTATTGCTGGACATTTAGGTTGTTTCCATACCTTGTAATGCTGTAATGAACGTAGGGATGTATATACATATATCTTTTCGAATTAGTGTTTTCATTGGATAAATACCCCTAAGTGGAATTGATGCGTTGTATGGTAGTTACATTTATAATTTTTTCAGGAACCTCTGTACTGTTTCCATAGTGGCTGCACCAATTTGCAATCCCACCAACAGTGCATTGGGTTTCCCTTTTCTCCACATCTTTGCCAACACTTGTGGTTTGTTCTGCTTTTGATAATAGCCATTCTGACAGGTGTGAGATGATATCTCATTGTGGTTTTGATTTGCATTTCCCTGATTGTTAGTGATGGTGAGCATCTTTTCATATGTCTGTTGGACATCTGTGTATATCTTTGGAGAAAAGTCTATTCAGGTCCTTTGCCCATTTTTTTAAAATAAAAATTTTAATAAACTTACTGTATTAAATTACTAATTCTATAGAAATATTTTATTTTCTATGAATGTCATTTTTAAAAAGCTTTTATTTTTGGAAATATAGTTATTTAAAGACAGAATCTAATGAATCACCATGTACTTAGGGTCTAGTTTCAACAGCTACCTACTTATGGTCAATCGTTTTCATTTATACTCTTCCCCAATTATTTTGAAGCATATTCTGGACATTATACAATTTAATCTATACATAGTCTATTATCTAACTCTCAATGATAAGAACTTACAAAATCATGTTTTCTGTATTACCAAATGATCATTCAATTTATCAATTAAACTGAAGTCTTTTGATTTGAGCAAATGTCAAACTTGATTTAACTCTGGTCAACAAATGTAAACTAGAAATGTCCTGGGCCAATGAGGATATGTAGTTATCTTGTGCATTTCCTACCAATGAACTCCCAAGGTTTGTGGCAAAGAAAAACCTTCTTTATCAAAATCCAACGTCCTTGCTAAACCCTTATTTCTATAACTCATTTTTATGCTGCTTATGCTACATTAACTTTGAACCACTCATTATTCTCCCTTCTTTGTGCATTTGTTGCTTTGTTTTCCTGCCTGAAATGGTCTTTTCACTGGCACCCTCTCACCAGTCTTGAGCCTATGTGTCTTTCTAGGCCCAGTGTAGATACTAGTTCTTGTATTACAATATTTTCTGATCTCCTTAACTAAAAACAGACTCTTCTTCTAAATTCCCAAAGATTGCAATTCTTAGCCTGTCTGCAGAACATTAGCCCTTCAACATGCTGTGGAAATCAGGATGTCCTGATCAAGTGTGCCTTGGAAATGCTGCCTTCTATTGGGGAATGGCAATGGTGATTAGCATTTTAATCTGTTTAAGTTTATTTACTACATTTTTATGTTTCCCAGACTTATTTGATTACAGACCTCTTTTGTTACCCAACACCCTTTTGGAAAACTTTCATAGCATATAATATCTGCCTCTTTTAAGAAACTTACTTTTTAATCTTATTGTGTGGATTTTCCTTCTACTTGGTCTATCTTTGCCACTAGACAGTCTCTTTGAGAGTGGTTAGCCAGCTTGATTTGGATTAAGGAAGTAAGGCCCATCATGGAAGGTATAATATATCCATTATGTTCTAGTTAACTTAAAACTATTACTGATTTCAATTTTTCTTCTTGTAATAATGTGACTGAATATGCTAAAGATGCAAACACTTATCACAACTGGTTTCAAAGCATGAGCGGTCCTTTCTCAAGGTGTTTAATTAGCAAAATGGTTGAATATGTAGTGCAACTCTGTCAAAAGTTATCAGGTGAAGAGGATAATTATTTGTATAGGATCAATACTGATCTCCAAGGAAAGTGATATAGTCTGAGCTGGACATTAACAGTAAGTGTTTGGTGGATATTTAAAGGAATGAATATATGTATCTATATATAAATGAATCTTTTCTCTTACTTACCATATTTCCCCGAAAATAAGACCCAGCTGGATCATCAGCTCTAATGTGTCTTTTGGAGCAAAAATTAATATAAGACCCGGTTTTATTTTAATATAAGACTGGGTCTTATATAATATAATATAAGACCCGGTCTTAATATAATATAAGACTGGGTATAATATAATATAATACTGGGTCTTATATTAATTTTTGCTCCAAAAGATGCATTAGAGCTGATGGTCTGGCTAGGTGTTATTTTCGTGGAAACATGGTATCATGTTGAAAGAAATCCAGAATTTTTCTGAAGTATGAGTTCATTTGAAAATAATATCTTTGTAGCCATCAACTCTTGAGTATCTTCCCAGTATCTGGAGTATTCTTTCCTCCTTTGGGAATGGAAGCTTCTGTTTTATGAGCCTTGAGCAAACACAAAATATAAATTAAGTTTGATAAAAATGAATGGGAGATGGAGTTGTTGTTACTCTTTCTTAATGACTCTGTTCTTACTTTTTTAGTTAATATCGTTTAAGGACATGTTTGCCATGTCGTCCTAAATGCTTCCTTCTGCATTGCTGGACTCATTGAATAGTTGAAACAAGTATTAGTGTCTCTTGTATTCTGTGACATGTCCGTGATAGTAAAAAGAGATCTGGAAGCATCAACAGGGTTTCTAGTTTAGCAGTGAGGTACTTCGTGCGTGCTGTGCAGCTTATAGATAAGTCCTGGTCAAGTGGCTTGAGGCCTAGTAGTGAATTTTCAATAATTCCTGATTCACGAGGATTATCATTTATTCTCTCAGGGTCATGTTTGTAAAATGACTCATGATTTGGGGATGCTGTAAGTGTATTTAGTGTGGGTTTCCTTAAATCTGAAATGTATGGTACTTAAAATGTTGAAAAATAGGGTCGTATAAAGGAAGAACTGTTGTTTCTGGGGACAAGTGATAGGAGTAAGTGCAGTAAACTGTGTATTAAAACCCCGTGATGTCTTTTGAGGGCAGATGTTTAGAATATTTGTCAGAAGACAGGATAGTGCATAACCTTGGGAGAATAGAAATGGAAGGGGGGTATGAGAGTGTGCTTTCGGATTCTCTAATATTCTGTTTTTTGTTTTGGGTGCTGCTTATATATGTATGCTCACTTTGTTGATTTGGGTACTTCTATATGAATATTATATTTAAATACATAATTTACATAAACAGTTGAGAAAGCATAAACAATAACAATAACAACAGAAGTTTGTTATTTCTCTTGAAAACTTGAAACTTGAAAACCCTAGAGACCAGATTTATGCAAGTGATGCCAGGTTGGTAAAATTGATGATATTTGGCAAATATTTGTATGAAGGAATTTAGCTTCCTTGAAATACAGCTTCACTTACAGTGATTTATGTCAACATTTTGAACAAAATTCAGTATGACCTAATATTTAAAATCAAGGAACAAATGGAGCTATTTTCTAACTTGAAAGAAGGTTGTTTTTCTGTAACCTCTGCGTTCCCCCTCCCCCCATTCCTTGACACAGACTGGAACTTTTGGCAGGTGGAAGGAAGCATGTATAGATTATATGTGTTTTTCTGAATTTGGGTATCCTGTGCGTATAAGCCAGTTTTGCATAGGAAACTGAAAAGATGCAGGATATAAGGACTGGAGGACCGGAGCTGGTGAGCATACTGAGAAGCTCAGATTCGTGGTAGCTCGGTTGCCTGTGCCACATAGTTTTTCTCCATTGATTGGTTTCTAGTTCTTAAAGGAGTAGGACCAAATCCCATGTAGAATGACAGCTTATCCAACTAATGCAGATATTGTTTTGATCATGCAAGCATTTACTTTCTAAAATAGTTTGAAAAGCTCTTGTATAATACGCGTACAATTGTGAGTGCCTTAGTTATGTCTTAATTGGGACTGTAAAATTAGTAAAGACATCAGAGAAAGCATCATGGGAATTTGTGCCAGTGGTTGGAAGGATCAGGTAAAGAGAGCTGATAGAGACCTGGACAGGGAATGCAGCCAATATGATGAAAAAGGAGACACCTTTGTATTTGGCTGTACAGAAAAGGTGGCCTTGAGCAGCTGTCTGATGTGGAAATCCAAAACCCATGTATGTTGAAGAAAACAAAAGACAAAGACTGATAGATGTCATTAGCAGTCATTTCCAATGTGCTTAAATTGAAAGGTAGATAGGAAATCTCCAGAGAGAGACCAAAGGATTATATAATACGTAACTCTTTACTTTGGCCTGTTTTTACTTTAAGGAGGAAAATTTATTCCTTGTAACCGTATTGTTTTTTTCTTAACTGTTAGATGTGTTTTCTTCAGAAATATAAGGAATGAATTTAAAAGATCTTTAAAATGCAAAATTATTTACAATTTTGGAAAGAACGTTTCTTTTTATGATTAGAAGCAAATTTGTAATATTTATAAGAAGGGATTGGCAGGTTAATGTGACATCTAAGCTCAGTTCAAGTTAAAAGTAAAATCTATCGCTCTTCTTTTGGTTTGTCATCTATGTACAATGGACTAGGTCGCCATGACGTTTTCATAGTCTGGCCAGGTACCCAATACATAGTAGATACTCAATGAATATATGTGGAATGAACTAAATTATAACTTTCTTATTCTCTGCACATAATTCCTATCCATTGAGCCTTATAATGGCAGTACTCTTCCATTCATGATGTTTCGTAAACATGAAAAGAAAAAATAAATCAGAGTTTTAAATTCAAAGCTTATGGAACCCGAAGAGGGTCATTAATCAGCTGTAAGATGGTCAAGTAAATCTTTGAAGTGTTATTTAATGTTTTTTGTGCTTATATGTCTTTGTGGAGAGCATATTAATAGTCTTCTGGATTTCATACAGTATGTGTTCTGTTGTGACTGGTGTTTTTCATTGAACGTAGATATAATCATAGTCCATCCATGTTGTAGAATTAATTGATTATTTTCAGTATTTTCTGTTTTAAAGATTTAATTTTTTAGCGTAGTTTTAGGTACACAGCAAAAATTGAGCATTGTGGTACCTTAGTAATGAAGGTACAGAGATTTCCCATATACCTTTCTCCCCACACATACCTAGCCTCACCCCTTCTCAACATTATTCACTAGAGTGGTACACTTGTTACAATTGAACCTACATTGACACATCATTATCACCCAGAGTCAGTAGTTTAGCTTAGGGTTCATTCTTGCTGTTGTACATTTTATAGGTTTAGATGAATGTATACTGACATATCTCCATCACTGTAATATCATACAGAGTATTTTCATTGTCCTGAAAATCCTTTGTGTCCATTCATTATCTCTGCCCTCCTTATTCCTCCAGCAACCACTGATCTTTTAATTAACTCCGTAGTTTTACATTTCTTATAATGTCAGAAGTATATAGTAGGTACCTTTCTCAGATTGGTTCCTTTTATTTAGTAATATGCATTCAAGTTTCCTCCATGTCACCACCTGGCTTGAAGATTTACTATAAGGCTGTTACAGCAATCAAGACAGTGTGATGTTGGCAAAAGAATAGATAGATCAATGGAATAGAATTGAGAGCCCAGAAAGATGCGTAGACCTTTGACAAAGACCAAAGGTAGAACAGTGGAGCAAAGATATTCTCTTCAACAAAAGATACTCGAACAAGTAGACATTCACGTGCAAAAATCTGATTTTAGATACAAACCATACATCCTTAACAAAAATGAACTCAAATTGATGCAGTACACAAAAGTTTAAAATTTGTAGATGATAACAGCAGAAAACCTAGATGACCTTGGGTATGGTGGTGATTTTTCTGATACAACACCAAAGGCATAATTCATGAAAGAAATAACTGATAAGGTGGACTTCATTAACATTAAAAACTTGTGCTCTGTAAAAGACATTGCCAAGAGAATGAGAAGAAAAGCCACAGACTGCGAGAAAATATTTGTAAGAGACATCTAATAAAGGACTGTTAGCCAAACAAATATTCTTAAAACTCAACAGTAAGAAAACAACCCATTTAAAAAATGGGCCAAACACCTTAGTAGGCACCTCACCAAAGAAATATTCAGATGGCAAATAAGCACATGAGAAGATGCTCGACATCATATGTCAACAGGGAAATTCAAAGGAAAACAACAGTGAGATACCACTACACACCTACGACACCAAATGCTGACAGAAATGTAGAGCAGCGGGAACTTGCATTCATTGCTGGTAGGAATGCAAAATGGTCCAGCTACTCTGGAGAACAGTTTGGTGGTTTCTTACAAAACTTAGACATATTTTTACCATAGTGATCCAGCAATTGCACTCCTTTATCTTTACCCAAAGGAGTCGAAAACTTAAGTCCAGTTAGAGAAACCTGCACATGGTGTTTATAGCAGTTTTGTCCACATTGCTAAAATGTAGAAGCCACCAAGATATCCTTCATTGGGTGGCTGGATAAATAGACTGTGGTATATTCAGACAGTGGAATAGTGTTCTTCGTTTCTTTTTCTTGTTGAACAATATTCCATTGTATGTATAATACCACATTTTATCTGTTTAGCAAGTGATGAACATTTAATTTGTTTCCATTTGGGGGCTATTAACAAATAATGCTTTCTTGAATGAAAGGTTTTTGTGGGGAAATAATATTTTCATTTCTCTTGTGTATATGTATTTGTGTGGACATGTATTTTCATTTCTCTTGGGTATGTACCTAGGAGCCAAATTAATTGCTGGGTTATGTGGTTATTCTATCCTTCACTATTTGAAGAGCTGCTAGGCAGAGTAATTGTACTATTTTACATTCTCACCAGCAGTATGAGGGTTCCAGTTTCTGCACATTCTTGTCAATAATTGTTACTGTTTCTTTGATTATAGCCATTCTATTGGTATCTCATGAAGTGGTCTCCAATTATAGTTTTGATTTGCATTTCCCTGATGGCTAGTGATGTTGAACATCTTTCCATAGCTTGTTTACCATCTTACATGTTCTTTGTCAAATTTAATAGTTCTATTTATTGAGTCATAATAGTTCTGTTTATATTCTAGATATAGTCAGTTATCAAGTGTAAGTTTTGTAAAACTCCCATTCTCTGAGTTGCCTCTTGCCTTTCTTGGTGGTGTCCTTTGAGGCCCAAAATTTTTCGTTTTGATGAAATCAAATTTATCTATTCATCACTTGTTATTTTTGGTGTCGTATCTAAGAAAGCATTGTGTAATCTAAGGTTATAAAGATTTACCACTATGTTTTTTTCCAAAAGGTTAATGCTTTTAGCTTTTTCATTTAAGTCTTTGATTCATTTTGAGTTAATTTTTGTATGCAATGTGAAGACAGGGTTTAATTCTTTTGCATGGGGATATCCAATTGACCCACCATCAATTGTTGAAAAGACTATGGAAAGTGTCTTAGATCCCTTGTTGAAAGTCAATTGACCATGAATGCAGACATCTGTTTTTGTTTCTGTTTTTGTTTTTTTCAAAATGGTCTGAAATCTTTTGAGTTGTCCTTACCAAGAAAAAACGAGGCAGAGTGTTACAGAGAGTAGTTAAAAATCCTTTGTTTTTCAAAATGAATTCAGGTCAACTCCCCATTAGAACCATGATTCTGGGAGGATGCCATCTAAACTTGTATCAGTCTCATGTGCCTTTTAAATTACTTTAGTAATGGAAGAATCTTCATTTAATGTGCTTGTCTTAGATTTTACCTTGGATCTTAACATTTAAATTTGGAAATCTGAGTTTAAAATATCACTTCTCTTTTACTTTGTTCACAAACTTTGTAAACACGGTAGAATTAGTCCCAGTATTACAGAGGTTTAGGGTTTTTTTTCCTTCACTTGTTTTCAAAGTTTAGCTGGAGGCAACAGTTAATCTTTAAAGGAGTCATGCTTATAAAGTTGGGATAGTGCTGAGTGGCTGATGTTCTGCTGATTCCAGCTGTAAAATGTTTTTGAAGAGCAGAAAAACAATTTGCTTTTATTCCAATACACTATAATTCTTGAGGTCCACTGAGTTTCTACAAACATTGACTCAAAATGTAAAATGAAGAATTGTTAACTACATTTTTCCTTAGTATCCTTTTGTTTTAGAAAGGAGAATATACTTTTTAGGATCCTCTCAGGAAAACTGGCTATCAGAATTGATTGAAAGTTAGATTATGTTGACTTTAAACTTCAGGAGATCAGCTACCTCTAATGTAAAGCTATATAATTCACAGGTATTTATTTCTGTTTTTCGTTTGGTTCTTCTTTCATGACATTTAAAAGGGAGAAACTTTACTTTAGACCATATTTATACTCATTTTTCCAGCTCTGAAAATATCTGTTGAATATATGTATACACATAAGTATATTTTTGTATGAATAAAATTAGTTTACTCAATGGGAGTGTAATAATGAATCTATTATGTAAATACTGCATATTATTTGTTAGAATTGTCTTTGTACTATTTTAGGGGGCCTTTGTACTGTGCATGTGTCCATCTTATATGTCCATAATGAGCGTTGAGTGGATATAGTAATATCCTAGTTATCCAGAAGTCGATTTTCCAAAACGCCAAAATATCCCAAACACCTCCCTTCAAATAAAAAGTTTTTTTTTTAAATGATTTTATACTTTTTTTTTTTTTTTACAGGACTTTGTTGGGGGAACAGTGTGTATTTCTAGGATTATTTTTCAAGTCAAGTTGTTATCCTTTCAATCTTAGTTGTGGAGGGTGTCGTTCAGCTTCAAGTTGTTGTCCTTTCAGTCTTAGTTGTGGAGGGTGCAGCTTAGCTTTAGGTCCAGTTGCCGTTGCTAGTTGCAGGGGGCGGAGCCCACCATCCCTTGGTTCGAGGAATTGAACTGGCAACCTTGTGGTTTAGAACCCACTGGCCCATGTGGGAATCGAACTGGTAGCCTTCGGAGTTAGGAGCATGGAGCTCTAACCACCTGAGCCACTGGGCCGGCCCCAAATAAAAAGTTTTTTAAATGACATGCAAAAACGTAGAAACATTTTATTTGATGGGACTTTTTCTTAGGGTCATTGTCTTCTTTATAAGTTCTTTATTTTCTTTAAAAATGAAAACTCGAAATAGATGGCAGTTGAAGGAGGTGATGTGAAAACTATAATTTAAAAGACTCTCTGAATTCAGGGAACTGTGTGAACCAATAGAAAGATTTCTATTGATAATGGCTTTGAAATGAAAGTTCTGGCTCTTAGGTGAGCACACTATTTGAATATTTGAAAAATTTTCTTATGTAGATGACTTTTTTTGCCCATGCCTTAGAAATATGCTTTGATTAATTTAGGTGCTGCATTTAATTTATTCAAACATCTTTATTAAGCTGTTTTTCAGGTAGTGTTCTAGGCAGTGGAGATTCAGCAGTGAACAAAAAGGCACAAATCCTTGACTTTACATATCTCTCTAATTAAGTGGGAGGAAGATAGAAATTAACAAAAAATAAGAACATAAGAATTATTATTTTTTTGCCAGTAAGTGTCAAAGTAATTTTTTTCTTATTAATAAGTATGCTTTTGCATAAACTATCATACGTTGATATTCTTTGTGGGATCAGTAACAGATTAGGAACTTCTGCCGGGTAGAGTATTGTCAGCTGTGCGCTTTACACTTCAGAAATGCTATGGTTTTGCTATTAGGCACATATGTTTCATGTACTTTGTCTATTTTTTTTGCCATGGGAAGAAAAGGTTATTGTTATAAAATCTTTTCTGTCTTATGATAGTATACATGTAGATTCCAAATGGAGACCTAAACTTTGAAATAGATAACCTCCGTTTGATCCTCTCGTGTACATTTTTAGAGAAAAACATTTGTGAAAATATTAACCCGGTATTTGTGGAATGATAAACCAGGAGTTCTTTAGGTTAGGCTTTTTGTGTTCTTTGTTACTGCAGTCTCTTTAGACTAGTCCTTTTAAAGTGGTTTTGTGAGACAGTGAAGTATTTTTTGTATAGTTGACCGATGAGATCGTTAGCCTCAGAGATCTTACTGGCATAGCCAGGAAGGGAGATGAGAGCCCTCAGGATGACACACATCACTTTTGTGACTAAATTGTGTGTGTCTCGGTTAGTAGAATACAGGAAGATGGCATTGGTGTTTCCATGTATGGATGGTGTTCACTGTCAGGAATACGTGATTTATTTGTGTTGACAGAAGAAAGCCGTAAAATAATCCTTCCTACTAGTTTGTTACTGGCTGGGCTGAAGACAAGAAGAATGAAATTGAAAATTGAGTGCTTACTGTAGGAATATGTAAATAGTTCCCCAACATTTTTCCAATGAGGCACCCTTTGTGGATTACTTCTCTTTGGCCCCATATTTAAGTACTTGTTCTCTGTTGTTTTTTTTTCCCCCTCTACCACCATGGTACTGTCATTTCCTTTTATGTGCATATCTTCCTTATCTTTTGCCCTTAAATTCCTGAACCAACTGTATCCTTCCTCTTTCCTCTCCAAACATTGTTGCTTGACTTATGAAGTTGTAGACTTACGAACTTTAAATGTTTCCCCTTAGCTTCTCTCTCTTGTTCTATGAATAACTGTATAAAATGCCCAATTTTTGCTAAAAGTGATTACCAGTTTTTCCCAGATTTGTTTCTTGATTGGAACAAAGTCAAAACCGAAAGGAAACTGTAGAGGGGGAAAGAAAGAACTTCACTTAGCTATTAAAAAAAATGAGTAGTATTATGGGAATTTTATGTGACACTTGAAAAAAACAAAAGCATTTGATTGTTCCATTTTTATGGCTTCAAAGTATGATGCACCAATAGAAAATTTATGAAGACATTTCTCAATATTGCCATTTGACATGTTTCAGGCTGCTATCCTTGTCCAGGGCCCAACATGAACCCTGTTGCTCTTGGGAGCCGCTGGCTGGCTTACGCAGAAAACAAGGTAAGGCATGGCCCATGTGTGGATCATTGGTAATGGAGCAAATCTTGAAGAATTTTCCCAAAGTGATTACCAACCAATAGCGAATGTTTAACTTACTAGTTTATTTTCTTTGGTTTTGGTTGGATGCCCAATAATTGTCCTATCTTCCTTCTTGCTTAAGATCAGTATTTGGACTCAACCCTAATTTTCTATGCTTAATTTCATATAGAGAACTTTACTCCATTAATCTTAAACCTCAACATTGATATTATCAAAGGTATTTCTGTGGAGCTGGACATTAGGAGGCGGGAATGACTTCTGCCTTTATTGGTAGGTTGGGAATCTGAGGCATAGAATAATTAAATTTACTTTAACTATTTGTCTACGACTAAATCTAAACAAGGGTTCAGACATTTGTCTTAATAATTAAATCACAGATGCTCACATTTTATTGAATTTTCCCATTGTTTATCAATTTCACTTATGTATTATGGTTATCATAGTAAATGAAGACATTATAGTTATACACTGAAAGTTTTGTTTTTGTCCAATTCAAAACACATGGCAAATTTGAATTTTCGGAAAGGAAAAGTGAAATCCCTTTTATGCTATTTAGTGGCCTGTATGTGAATATAGAATTAAATCTAAAAAAATGGTAGACTTCAAAGAAGATAATCATTTTTTGTTTCACTTTTGCTTGTTTCTTAAAATATTTATTGAAGAGTTTTTAACACAAGTCTAGGTATGGCAAGTACAGTAAGTATTTAATGAAACCAAAGAGCAAGTAAATTCAAAAGCGTCTGAAATTCATAAAATCAAGAAACTACTGAAGAAAGTTATTTTTCTGGCGAATTCCTTGACACTTTTCTAAAATTCTGTCTGCTACAGGTAGATATTTTACATTTTACTGAATGCCAGAATGCCAATCTGTTCTTTCTATTGATTTTCCAGTATATCTCAAAAAATAGAGAAATATATATCTTCAAATGAGACAAGAGGCATACTATTCAATGTGGAGACAATGGTGTCTTCTAATGTTTACATTTGTAATACATTTCTTTGAGTGCTGGAGACATCCAAGAAGATGTAATAATTGTAATTGGCTCTTGTAGATGTATTCTCATGTGTGAAAAATTACCCAGTTAGAATTGTGTTATGCAAATAGTAACGTATTTTTTTCATGTGGGAAGGACTCCCTTCATAGATGCATAGGCTGGATGTGTGCCAAGTGTCGTGCCTTTGTAGAGATACGTGTCAATAATATCTAGTGTTACATAAAGAGACCAGAAAGTGTAGTGGCATTCACAAGGGCTTTGCTATTCAGCTGATTGTTCCATCCTTTGGAAGAAATATTTCTAGATAAATCTTTCCGTAGTATTTACATAACAGTTTCTCATTGTTTTTTAGCTTTTGGGCTGAGTGATGAATTGCAAAATGTAATCAATTTTTTGAATAAGTCTCTTTTAGTGAAAATGCTCTTTGACTAAAATTTTAAGCAAGAGGACATATATCTTGATTGGGTTTGTTTTTCAATGCCTCTTTTTAACTGTACTTTTAGCTCAGAAAACTTACAGAAAACTTGCAAGAATAAATATAGTACAAATAGCCCAAAGCCCACCCATGTACCCTTTAGTCTGAGCCATTTCAGAGTAAGTTTACATATATCATATTACCCCTTAATATTTAAGTTATCAGGCAGTTTAATATTGATAAAATGCTTTTATCTAATTTACCATCCATATTCCAGTTTTGTCAATTAACCATATCATGTCATTTGTAGATTTTTTTTTCCTATGGTACAAGATCCAGTCTAAGATCGGGGATTGTATTTTGTTGGAATGTCCCTTTAGACTCTTTTAGTATGGACTGTTACGCAATGTTTGTCTTTTACAACCTCGAAAATTTTGATGATACAACTTCCTCTCTCTACCCACTACTCTTTTTAAAAAGCAGAATGATTTTTACTTTGAGTTTTTTGATGTTTTCTTTTGATTATGTTGAAGTTATATATTTCCCTTCCCTATATTTTGTATCTGTATTTTGGATATGAATTCATGGATTCCTATTTTTTCATTCACTTTTAATTGTTTCTGTCTTTATCAAATTCTCCCAGAGTTGAACAATGAGAGAACCCCTCTAGGCTGGTTCTTGTGATATTATGACATGCCTTCATCGGATATTTTTAAAAATGATTTCTTTACTTGCTGTCATAAGAATGTGTCCAGTTTCATCTTGTGCTTGCCCCACCTCAGCCCTGGAATCTGCTACTTCTGACCTCCTGGTTCCTTTTAGTGGATAAGGGTATTAATACTAAGCTTTGTCTGGTAGGTGTGCTCATTGTTGCTGGAGTTGTTTTGCTTTTCGACCCTTTTAGTGGCCAAAGTTTGGAAACATATGTGTATTGTTTCCACACTTATACTTCTCTATATATTATACATAAGTAGAAAAATATACATATATGTATACTTGTGCACTTGTGTATACACATGTACACATTCTTTCGTTTCATCCCCCATTTCCTGTTTATATGTCCCTTGTTTTGCATAGGAGACCGACATAAGCACATCTTCTTCCATTGTTCAATCCTATACTACAAGAAATAATTGCAGAATTGCTTGCTAATACCACTGTAAAAGTCAAACCAAATAAAAAGAGTTTAGTATTCTTTTGCAATTCTCTCCACTCCCATCGCTGCCTAATACTGAATGTGTCATTTTAAAGTTTTGTTTTATAATCTTTATGTAGGATTTAAGAGGACAAAACCTCCAATACTGTGTTTATATTTTATTTTGATTAATTTATCCTTCGTTGCTGTTACAGTTTTTATTGGACATATAATTGTTTACATTTGTTTTTATATTTTATTTATATGCTTATGTATTTCATTATATGTTATATATATTTCTATTTCCTTTTCTTTCCCAAAATGTAATATATGTGGTCTTTCGTATTTTGCTTTTTTGGCTTACCTATGTTTCCTGGAAATTAATCCATTTGATAGTTTTATATTACAGAAATTTCTGATTTATCTTTAATTTTGATGAACTGAGATATAAATGTAATTTTCAAATGAATGATTCTATGCTTTAAACAAAAATTTGTCTCAATTACGTTTATGTAGAAATTCTGACACAGAATTCAGTTTCAGTTTTTTTGAAAAGATTTTCACATATTTATTGCTTGTTTTCACATATTTGTCCTTGATTATTTTAATTATCTGAAGTGGGGAAAAGATAGTGGTATTTCCAAGATAACATTCTTTGTACATATGGTAAGAGGCACCCGAGGGGTAATTTTCATAATTGTTCTGAATGTGTATTTGTAAATAAATGAATGAGTGAGTGAGTGAATCAGTGAGACACATTCTTTTTATTAACTAAAATGGTTGTTTTCTAACTCACTATTTTCCCCTATGTGAAACCACATTTGCTGATCACCTGTCATTTGGAAAATTCCTCACCATTGACCTTGAAATCTGCTTAAGCAACCACTCAGTGGGCAGCTTGGCATCTCCTATCAGACTTTTAAAGATATTCCATTATAACATATTATTATTGCTTTGAGCGATTGTTTTTTAATAAATGTCAGTGATGAAGAAAATTTTGATTTTAGAATTAAAGGTTTAATGTTAATCTTTATCAGTTGACGTTTTAAATTACATAAAGCATTTTTTGTTCTTATATTTTGGAAGATGTAGATTCTGTCTCAATTCTATGGGCTTTTATAATTCATATTAGACTATGGAACTGTTCTAATACTCTAGTCATTTTTTAAAAAAAATTTACATGTAAAAATCTGGCTAATGATTTTTTAAAAACTGAATTTAGGAAGTGTAGGATTTAATCCCGGTTTATTGCTGAGCACATGAGAGAATCATGGATGTCAAACTAGCGATTCACTTTGAAAATTGGCAGGTTAATTTTTGTAGGTTGGGCAGGAAGAAGCGCGTGTCTTTTTCACGGTAAAACTAGTAAGCCTTATGAAGTGGATAGCTACTATATGGGTCGTAGTGGATTTATGCACAATTTGTGCCACTTTTTCACTGACATGGTTGAAAATGGAAATATGGCAATTTTTTGTCATTTTAAAGTTTTGTTTTATAATCTTTATGTAGGATTTAAGAGGACAAAACCTCCAATTTGCTAGCACATTAAATATTTAATGTTAGGAAGGCATGCGTCCCTTGATTTTTGTTTTTAAGTTTTATTTGGGGGAAGGCTGCCAGATCCCAAATTCTACCATTTCAGTGTTTATGAATTCTTAAAGACCATTCATCTTGTAATTAAAAATCATATTTGAGCATGAAACTGCCTGAGTGGCACCAGTAGATTATAAAAAGGAGTAAAAGTGTCTCAGCGGGCTTTTGGCTGTTTGTATGAAATACACTCATGCAAACATTCCCACCCACCACAATCATTATGCGTGGTGAATAAGCTCTATCCTAATAGCTTGTAGATTAAACAGTTTAATAGAAATGACTTTCTGGTTCCTTTCTCTCGTTTTCCAGTTGATTCGATGTCATCAGTCCCGTGGCGGAGCCTGTGGAGACAACATTCAGTCTTATACAGCTACAGTCATTAGTGCTGCTAAAGTGAGTATCCAGTAGTCTCTGGGAGTTGTGATTATGTGGAATAATTACCAAGTTTTTCTCCCGAATTCGATTGCGATTGCCTCTTCCCTTTTCATTCCCAAATGAAAGTAAGACGTCAGTCAGAATTATTTTGTCACTCATGAGACACGGTGGCTAAATGATTAGGTATTTAATTTCTTCAGGTTCATAAATAATACTTTACTTTGTGTTGCAATGATTACAGGGTTTCTATTTATCCAATTTTAAATATTTAAGTCTGTAAGCTAAAGTCTGTTATGTAATTAGTAACTCTTTCAAACGAAGCTTTACATGTCTGAAGTGGTGACTTATGGATTCTTGCTGTATGATTTTCATTATTCTATCAATACTGACGTCCCTTTGCACCTTTGAACATTTAGGAATCTTTTTGACATAAAAAGAATATTATTCCTTAGGAAAATGGGAGTTAAACCCCTGGCACATTAAAAAATTCACTTATGTCATAGGGCTGCCCCCTGCACATTTGTCATGTGAGTTCTTTTTGTGTGTTTGCGAGGGTTAATTTTGATGATGGCTTGTAAACTTTATGCTGATTATAAGGTATTCTTATAATCACTATCCTTTTGAATTCTGAAGTATACAACAAAACAATTCTAATAATAGGGATGACATAGTGAATCTAAATGACAGCATATAATAGAAAGCACAACTGTTCAGAAAAGAACAACAGTTTAAAGTAAACCACAGGGAGGGAATCAAAGGTCACACTGTTTTTATGTAAAACAAATACAAAAATACTTCAAGATTGATCACAAATGCTTACATGGTGTGCTTTAGAATGTGCTCGTTGGTTTGATGAGAGAAGCATTACATACTTTTCACTCAGAAGGTAAATACTGAATGTCTTTATGCTTACAGCACTATATATTTTAGATTTGAGAATCTTTATAAAAATTGTTTACTTCTCTTCGTGTGTATGCAAAAATTACGGTGGTTATTTCAGTGAAGAGAAATCTGAGACAAAGTAATTAGGCAGCATCAGTGTTATTCAGTTAGTTTATAATAGATGCACAAAATAGACCAATGAGATCTACTGCTCAAGTATTAGATTTTTCTTTTTAGACTTATCTGTGCCATACACTCGCATCTGGGTAGCTCATTGTATTATCATTTTGACTAATTTTCAGTTATGTGATGGAGGACAACTTTTCAGCTCCTCTTTTGTTCTAATTATGTGTTTTTGTGTCTGCATAAAAGGAAAGTGACCTGCTTTGTTCAGTAACTGTTTAGCCGTTTAACTATTAGCTGAAAAAATGGACATGCTGGAATGAGGCTAGACTAAATATGCTTTGCAAAGAACAAGTCCAAACTCCCTACATTTTATACTCCGATATTTCAGACTGCAAGGAATATACTCGTGTCTTCCACATTTAGATGCTTAAGAAATTACGTTTTGACAACACCTTGATCCAGTCAATTTCAAATAGACGCTTGGTCACCAATGAAATTGGTGTTAATTGAAATTCATTGTTAGCTCTGCCAATGGATAGAATTCTGCCTTTAGCTCTTGAACAAAGTGGTTAATGTTTAATCTTTTTAAATTGCTTTTACCTGATTGTAATGATTATTCATGTTCTTGTTTGTAAATTTGCAAAACGAAGTGAAAACATAACCATGGACATAAAAGTCACCCATTTCTTGATAGTTTTAACACATTCAATCCAATCATATATCTTACCCTGTTCTTTTAACTTGTACTTAAATGTCATGAAATATTTTTGAAAACGTTTTTCTTATATTTATTTGTACACTTATAGACTCCTGAGTTAGAGAGCATGAGCTTTATTTAAAAATGCTGACAAATTATTTTCCTAAAATCCTACCAGAAATAGAATGATCCTTAATTTCACTTGGATATTTTATATAGGAAAGATTAGAAAGTTGGGATGTCTCCCACCCCCACAATGATAATTTCTCTTAGTAAGTTATTGGATATTAGAAGCTTCGTGGGTAAATTAGCTTTGTAAGGTATAAAGCAGTTTCAGTTTTACATGGTAAATACATCAAATCTACAATTATAAATATATTCTTTTGTTTTTGTTACTGTTACATTATGGATTATACTCCTATTATATTAGTGTGTTCACTTGTGAAAATTAATCATTATGAACACTTATAATTCCTGTACTTTGCTGTATAATGGGGTATAGAAGTTTACTAAGAAAAGAAATTCTAATCTCCCTAAAATATCTTCAGACCTAGAAATCCTCTCCAGAGAAATTTAACATTTAACAATAAACAAGGGCAACGTTACAAAGATTCTTCCATAGAATGAAAAAGAGTCAGATTATGCCTAATTTGTGTTATGATGCAAGATTGCCTTGTATTGAAACTTGATAAGAGCATTATGAAAAACAAAAACTATAATCCTGTCTTAAGAACATAGATATAAAAAGTCCTAAATAAAAATTAGCAGAGAAAAGAAAACAATATATAGTAAGGATAATGTGTCACAATCCAGTTGGGATAATTCCACAATATTAAGGCTGGTTTATTACTGAAAATCGATGAGTGTAATTTGCCACATTAACAGAATAAAGGGAAAAGAAAGATTATCTCAATATATGCACAAAAGGAGTGATAAAATCGAACATATGTGTATTGATAGAGTCTTTTAGTAAATAGTGATAGTTTCTGGTTCTCTAGAATTCCATTTCTCTCAAATTACCAGACTGTTTAAATACAGTAAAAATGGTCATCTTAAAGATGTTTTTGATAACTCCAATATCTGGCTCCCTTTTGGGTGTGTTTTTGTTATTTGTTTCTGCTGGTCCTCATTTATGACATCTTGACTCTTTGTATGCCAGAATTTATTTTAAAAATCTTTAGAAACAGTTTTGAGTGTGAGATGATACCAGAGTTCTATAGCACTATCAAGTCTTGGATTATCTTAATCCAAATTTCAGGGATTGAGATTACTTAAATTATTTAAACAAAACTCACCTGAAATAGCTCTGAGAGTCTGATTATTACACATTCAGTCTTAACTTGTACTGTACAGTGTATATCCCTTTATGTTCTAACCCAAAGCATGGAAGGAAGGTCATCAGGTTGGCTCCTTTGAATATGACCAACTAGCTCCACAAGTCTGTCAAAAACACAGCTCAGTCTCTTAGCAACACCCTCTAGAATCATCAAGTGCGTCTAGGCCCTGCTCACATGTCTGGATTTCTTTGTTCTCTTAGATTTAGACCTAGTAACTCTTCACTATCTTGTTAAATATTCAATACCTTCAAACAGCTTTTTCAAAAAGTTCTCCCCCGTTTTCCTACTTGTTTTCATTGTGAGGATTGATCTGATTTACCTAGGCTGTCATTGAAAATAGAAAATAAAATTTCTTATTATTTCTTACCATTTTTATCACTTCTAGGTAATATGATATTTTTTGAGATAGAACATGGAAAATATTTTAAAAACCATGTAGAATGTGCTCCTTAAGAAATACTAATCTTAAAATAAGTTCACGTTTCATTGTTAAATCACTTTCTCAGGAAGAGTAAGTACTGATATTTTTCTCTCTCTGATGACAGCTTCTTATGGCTTCATAGAGGTTACTTAACCACTTTGTTATACTGAAGGATTAATTTTTCAATTTTTTTATTTTTTGTCTCACCATACAATTGTTAAGTATAGACATATTAATTGTATATGTACTTGGATCTCCTTAGAGCCAATAATCTTTTTTTTTTTTTTTTTTTTTTTTTAACAATTTCTGGGTTTTCAAATAGAACTTAAAATGAACTGTTATACTTTTAGATTTCAAAATTTATTGTCTTTCCTTATAAAGAATATAATAGTGATGAATTCTCTGTGATGGTGATAAAGGAAAAAATTATTGAATTTGTTCAAATTGGATTATTTGGATACATTTATAAAATCTTGGTCCATATTTCCTAGTTACCCTATAACTGTCCTATTTGATTTTTCCTTTTAATGTGTTTTAACCCCAGTGTGGTAAATTGATTTAATAAAAATGCCTCTGTTTTCTCTTGCTATCTGATAACTTCTTAATGACAACTAACAGCTTTTGTGAGGGCAGCAGCATTAGCACTAATGGATAGGGAGGACAACTGATACGGCCTGAGAAAGGTTAAAGACGACTAGTGACCCTTTGGCAAATCTGTCTGTAACCGAACAGAATAAGTAAGTACCATGCTGATTGGAATTTTCCATCATAGTGAATTATCTCACACATTTGTTATAAATTTATGTTCAGTTTTTTTACAGATACGGTTTAGTTCTGTGAATACTCTTGAAGATTAGTCGGGTATATGATGAGCTTTTAAATTTAGATACCTCAGATTGTGCGGACACTCCACCTAAGTTAACATGTCTATTTGTCCAAAATGGAATTTGTGTTTTTATTCCTAACTTTTGCTTAGCCTCCTTGTATTTTGTATGTATTTGAGGAAATCACCAGGTATGCCCATAACGTTTTTACTAAAATGTAGTGAAAAGGCTAATTACACGGTGAGGTGATTTAGGTATCTTAATGTGGTATGTGAAAATTATTACATAACATTATTTTATATTACTTCTGGGCACTAGTGCTCATTGATGTGACATGGAAACAAATTTCTCCTGGAAGCAAAGGTCTTTACTAATGTAGAAAACTCCTAGCGTCCCTCTCTCACCTCCTGCATTAGACCTTGTGTTGAAAGTTAGTGAGCTACGATAGTACTATCCTGTCACTTACTGTACAAAGTATAGATTTGATGACTTCAATTTTGGGTTTAGGTTTTTGTGCACTAATAAGATGACCCCACTGGTAGTCATTGGTTTTTTGTTTTGTTTTTTTATGAGAAATATCAAAAGCTCTTCATGTAATATGATCCTTTCACTATGAAATATACTACTCTGCCCCCCTTCCCCCACCTTTTGGAGCTTTCTTTCCTAGTTCTCTTATATTCACTTTTCCCTTTATCATGTGGTTTGCTTTGGTACATTACTTCCCATTTTCTGTGTGCTCCAGTTATTTTCGTTTATTCCTATTCATTGGTATAAGAGCATGAAATAGGCTCAAGGGCAAATGGGGAGGATATATTAAAACAAGCTAAGACTTGAAACCTGAAAGTCATTCCTTTGATAAAGGGGTAGCTCCGTTTAAGTGGGGGCATCTCCATTAGCAGTAATGGAGTAAGTACATCAGCTGAGGCATCTCAGAGGTTAATAAGACTTCCTGGCCAGCGTTTGACATCAATACACTGTGGCGCCTGATTTTGTTGGTCCTTCAAGAGGCTTTCTTGACAACACTCTAACAGACTTTGTGTAAGTCATTTCTTGTGAATTATTGAAACAAATGTTTGGCTGCTAATTGAGGAACACTGCTGTGTTTTATAATCACTGCAGTTTGAGTTTTTAGCACTAAACAAAACGGTTACAATTGATTTGTGGCTTTTTCCTGGTTTCAGTCAGCTGTAAGTTATATCTTTGCTTGAATTTAGCAAATGGCTTTGCTAGTCATTTATTTAAGTATTTATTAAGATACACTATTATGGTCTTCATCCTCTCCCCACTGCCCAGAGTATTCATCTGTGTTCTGAATTCATAAAGTGTGAGATCACTAGTAGTAACAGGAATAGATTACAAGGCTATACTGGAGAGCAGTTAAAAGCAGGCTTTGGAGATAGTCCTAGTTTTGAACTCTGGCTTTGTCATTGGCTAGTTGTATGAGCTGCTGTTTTACTGAACTTCTATAGCCTGAATTTTGTCTTCAGTAAACCTGAGATGTTTGAGGAAGTCTATAGAGATCGTTTATGTTGAGAGCCTTAACCCATCGCAAGTTCATGGTAAAGGTTCCATAAAATATAGGTACAGTAAAATAATGCATATGTTACTAGTGTTAGTTATACGGTGTTTTAAGGGAAAACTTCTTTGGAAAACACGTTTCCTTTTTAAAATTCCAATCTAATTGTTTTTAAAATCACATTTATTTTCCCATAATTATTTTTAAGAGTCACCTTACTAAAAATTAATTTGAAGCATTTTAATAAAAACCTTTTCTCACAATATGAGGATTGGAAAAAAATATTTCTGAATGTATGTCTATGACATATAATTTTAAGTAATGTCCATGCAATCTAGACTACTTAATTTTGGCTCTGATGACTGGATCTTTTTTCAGTGTGTATGCATCATGTAATTTTCTTTTTGCTTTAGCTTTCTTCCCTTTCAGAGAAAACAAAACATCACCTTAACATTATTGCTTGTTAATGTATATGAGAATAATGAGATGAGATTCCCATAAAAATTACTCACACACGAGTAACTTTTATCTATTTTCTTTGAATGAAATGCAACTGAAATGTAATTATAAAATATCTTAAGTTGTCTTTAATTGAAGTTGTATATTAGAAGCATTACAACATTGAATTGTTTTCTGTTACCAGAGGTAAAAAGAACCTTCTAAGCTAATTTTATGTGATATTTCAGTCATCTAGTAATTAGTATGTTGGATGGAGACTGTATGCCAAAAGTTGATGTACAATATTATATAACATATTATAGATTATCTTTGGAAGCGTGTTTTTTTTGTTTTGGGTGGTGGGGTGCTGGTTCCTCCCCAGGAGCACCCATAGGAGATGCCCTGCCCATCCCAGGTCCCAAGGGGAGAGACTTTTTTTTTTTTTTTTTTTTTAAAGATTTTATTGGGGAAGGGAAACAGGACTTCATTGGAGAACAGTGTGTACTTCCAGGACTTTTTTTTCCAAGTCAAGTTGTCCTTTCAGTCTTAGTTGTGGAGGGCGCAGCTCAGCTCCAGGTCCACTTGCCGTTGCTAGTTGCAGGGAGCACAGCCCACCATCCCTTGCGGGAGTCGAACCGGCAACCTTGTGGTTGAGAGGATGCGCTCCAACCAACTGAGCCATCCCGGAGCTCAGCGGCAGCTCAGCTCAAGGTGCCGTGTTCAATCTTAGTTGCAGGGGGCGCTGCCCACCATCCCTTGCAGGACTTGAGGAATTGAACTGGCAACCTTGTGGTTGAGAGCCAGTGCTCCAACCAACTGAGCCATCTGGGAGGCAGCTCAGCTCAAGGTGCCGTGTTCAATCTTAGTTGCAGGGGGTGGAGCCCACCATCCCTTGCGGGACTCAAAGAGTTGAACTGGCAACCTTGTGGTTGAGAGCTCACTGACCCATGTGGGAATCAAACCGGCAGCCTTTGGAGTTAGGAGCATGGAGCTCTAACCGCCTGAGCCACCAGGCCAGCCGTGTGTTTTTGTTTGTTTGTTTTTTTTAAACATGGGGATTCTACCAGTGTCATAGTTTTTTCATGCTAAAAAATAGTTTTAAATTTAGTTTTATAATATTTCAAAAAATAGAACATCACATAGTTTCTACTTCTTACTATGTCATGTATCTTGTTATATGCATTAAGGAGAGGAGAAAAAAGAAATAATTTTTATAAAAATCTGGTTGTATTGAATGTGAAACAAAGCTCTTGAATTATTTACCTATGGCATTATTCTCACCATGCTGACTGATACCATTCACTAAAAGTAATACTGATTTTCTAACTATAATTTAAGATCATATGAAAAGTCAGAGTGAATTTCTGTGGTAGTTCACTGCTATATATATACTTATAAAAGAATAAAGAATTTAATGGTTAGAAGAATGAACAAGATGCCTATTTCTATTTAGAGTCCAAATACTGATGTGAAGTCATACATTTTACCTTTCATTGTATAGACATTGAAAACTGGCCTGACAATGGTTGGAAAAGTGGTGACTCAGCTGACAGGCACACTACCTTCAGGTGTGACAGAAGATGACGTTGCCATCCATAGTAATTCAAGGCGGAGTCCTTTGGTCCCAGGAATCATCACAGTAATTGACACTGAAACAGTTGGAGAGGGCCAGGTAAGAACTTTCGAGGCCTGTGATGTCCATTTTCTGCAGAGGATGGGCTGACTGAGAATACATTTGGGGATCAAAATCAGCCAAAATGTACTTGGACCTGGAGATTGTTAATTTAGAATTCTAGAAATTATAAGTTATTTCAGGTTAGAACATTCCCCCCCCCCAAAAAAAATGATGAGTAACATGTTGAAACCTGTTATTTCAAATTTTACTAATGTATCATACCTGATAGTCAAATGGAGGTTCTAAGGAATTCTTGTGTTATCTCTTCATTAGGACATGTTTCATAAATAAATAACTGTACATCTCTTTATACTGTTCTGTTCATAATACTGTTTTCTTTTCTTTAAATGGTATTTGTTAGAACTTAAACAGAAGATTAATAATTTGTTTTTAGGGTAGAGGCTCGCTTATAGAAGTAATCAACAAGACCTTACATATTTGAGGAATTAAAAACTTAACTATGATGGTTGCAAGTGACAGTAATGTGAATAATATAAAATTTTATTAGAGATATTTCTTTGTAAATATAAAAAAATACACAAAATCTCAAAGTATATATTAGAACATATACATGATAATAAAATAGCTAACTATAAAATCCTATATCTTCAGATAAAACAGATCTTTTAAAAATCTATGTTCAGAAAAATTTAGAAGGATTGATTATAAACATGGAAAAATACCTTACGCTTGCACTTAAGTCTTGTTAGTAAGAAACCATTTTGGTTGTGTTTTTTCCTCATGCACTCATAAACATTATTTTCTTTTGTTATCATAGTCTTGAATTTTAATACATTTCTGTAAGGAAGGTAATAGTTTGTGATCACAGCTATAAAAATATAAAATTGATTACTAGAATAATAGTAGAGCAACACTTGTGAAACAGAAATTATTTTAATCGTACATAGAATTTATATTTAATTCTATTTTCAGAACATAATGTTTAGAAACCTTTAAAGTATTTATTTATTTATTTATTTTTGAGAAAATTTGCTTCCAGTCTATATGGTTCTGCATCTTGGTGAATGATTACATTTGGCCACTACTCATGTACTAATTCCTATAGCAAGATCCAGTGGCATTTGAAAAATAATGTAGAGTCTACTGCTATTAAAAGACAATAAAATCTTTGAAATTTTGGTTATTGAATTTAGCTGCTGTATTTTATTTGAAATCAGAATAATAATAATTCTCCATCTCTCCCATCTTAACTTTGTGGTTAACCAAATATGTTACAGGCTTGTATTCTTGTTTAAAACTTTTTAATGAAGTGCTAGCAAACTTTTCAGTTGACTGTAATGACTTCTTTCTTTTTTCTTTTTTTTTTTTTTTAGTTGTGTTAATTAGCTCAAGTTGATAGACACATACAAATGTTCTCTTTTTAAATTGGAATTAAATATATAAATCCTTTAGTGTTTTATGATTGTTGAAGTAAAAATATTTTCTTTTGTCCTTTGATTCTTAATTAATTCACCTCCAAGGCCACCCACATTTACTGAGTATTAACAACCCTCCTCAACATTGTCTAGTTTGGTGAGTATAAGTAAGTCTGTTAAACATTTAGCATTTGTTGACAGACAGATTTGTGGTCATTTGAAAATGGGAAATGATATCTCTTATTATTATCTTTGATGAAATAGAGATGTAACTCATTTTTTTATTATATTTATTTATAGGAACATGTAAAAAAGAGAAATTTAAGTGAATTATATAAAAAGCACAGCAGTAGGTCTTATGTTTCCGATTGTGGCCTGCGGGGTGGCCCTCTCCTCACCCAGTTCTTTAGTAACTTGTTATAATTTTAAAACGGAATACTCAGATTTAGAATATAGAAAGAGACTCTAGATTGTGGAGTGGGAAAAGTTAATTTTTCTGTGATAAATGCATTGTTAACACTTGAAACGAGTAAAGTTGTTTATTAGAAAATAAGAATCATAGAAATACTAGGTTTTAAAAATTTTAAAAATAGTTAAAAAGTTTCAACTTGAAATTTTATCTTTTCTGTTATTTGTTGGGAGCATAACCTATAACACATTCTAAAATTTTCACTTGATTTAAAAATTCTATTATAAGGCAGGAAATAAAATTATATTCAATAAATGGTAAGTTGCTGTGTGCATTTTGAAAGAATTATGAATATTTTTAAGCAACAAAATTTCTTAGGTATAATACTGTCCTCCTTTCTTTTATTAATGCGAATCTGTTTTTTGTCAAGAAGACATTTTTGTCTCTGATAAATAGTTCAGTTGGAGTACAGGGCTGTTTGTAGGTTATGCTGGATTGTATTAAAAAGACTGCGGTAGTTAATGTGATAGATTTACCACTTTTAGCCATTTCCCACTGATGTTTGACCTTAGCTGTAATGTTTTTCCTTTTCCATATACATCTCAGGAGCTAAAGCTGACATTACGTTCACTTTTGCTGTTTAAATCCATTGTGCCTTTAATAAAGATATTTTCATGTTTACAGTGGCAGTGCATAAAACTTGATATACCATCTTTCTGATGCTAATTTGATCAGTTTGATTTTATAGTGATGGGATCATTGTGTGGTAACTGCATTAAGGAAGAATGGATTTGATTGACTGTGTACGTTTTTATCTGTGTTACTTTCATGTTTTTATTTAAAAGCATTTCGTGGCTAGGCTAAGTTAAGTGGTATAATTTGCCTTTACACGTTTATGTAATTGAAGTTAGCAATGTGGCAGTGGCTGTAATCAAAGAAAAATGCTCCAGAATGATGACATATGAGCTATCTTGCCCTGAGTACAAGTGTTATTCATAATAATTTAATGGTTCCTGAGGTGTTTTGTCTGTTTTTTTTTTTTTTGTTCATATGATGAAGTCTTATCCACCTTGTATCAATTAAAGTGCTTTGCTTTGTTTTAATATAGTGAAGTTGTTACGATGTATATGTAGGCATTCAGGCTGCTTAGTTAAGTAGTGAGTTACAATTACACATCTTAGGACAATTGTATTGGGATACCTCTGGTATCACTTATATGCAAGGGGATAATGCCATGGAGAGAATTCTTTCCAAAAGTATCTGTGAAGCTCATGAAGAGAAGATGCAAAGAAAGCCATGTAGTGGTGTGAGGTTTTGCTTGCACCAAGATTAATGTGCGTTTTGCTGGATGGCTTCTGGCTTCATACCATCAACTAGAATACTCAATACTAATTGTGTTGGAAAGAAGTAGAGGGTTATAACATATACAAAAGGAAAGGGAATCTTATAAGATCAAGTTAAAATAGAAAAATGGGCAAAAAACAAACACTTCACAGAAGAAATATATACAAATGCTATAAAACCTATACCCATGACTTCACTTGTTATAAGGGAAAGGTAAGTTAAAACTACAGTGAGATACTATTATCACCTAGAAGAATTAGAGAAGTTCAAAAGCTTGCAGTTTTACATTTTTAACTTTTAATTTTGAAATAATTGTAGACCCGCAGTAAGTTGCACATATATCCACGTTCCCTTCCCCCAGGTTCCTCCAACTTTCCTGACATCTTATACAGTTGTAGTACAATATCCAAACCAGAAAATTGATAATAGCACATTACTGTTACTGGGCTACAGACTTTATTAAACTCTCACCATTTGTTTTACCTGCATTCATTTGTGTGTGCACATGGGTGCCTATAGTTCTATGAAATTTTATCCCTTGTATAGATTAAGATAATCACCACTACAATTAAGATACAACTTTGTTTAACACACTCCTCTTTGTATTCATGCCCATCCCTTTCTCCTGACACCCACTAATCTATTTCCCATCTCTATCATTTTTTTATTTCTAGAATGTTACATAAGTGAAATCATATAGTATTTAACATTTTAAGATTGATATTTTACACTAAATATAATATCCTTGAAGTTCATTTAGTTTGTAATTTATTCGTTCTTATCCCTCTGTTGTATTCCTATGTATGGATGTATCTGTTCAACCATTTACCTACTGAAAGACATTTAAGTTGTTTCTAGCATTTTGCTATCATGAATAAAGCTGTTATGAGCATTTCTGTAAGAGTTTTATTGTGATTTATGTAAAGTTTGCATTTTTCTATTTTAAATGCCCAAGAGTGTGATTTGATGAGTTTTGTAAGTGCACGTTTAGTTTTATCAGAAGGTGCTGAACTGTTTTCCAGAGCGGCTGTACTGTTTACGTTCCAGTAATGCATAATAGGCAGATTTCTCATCAGAATCCATGAAAGATAAAGGGAGTAGTACAACGTCTTTAAAATAGTGAAATAAAAAAAAGTTAGACCTAAATTCCCTATCTAGTGAAAATAGCCGTCAGGAATGAAGGGTAAATAAATACATTCTTATAAAAAGGAAAACTAAGAGAAATTTGTCACTAGCAGATCTACTTGTAAATAATGGCTCAAGGAAGTTTTCTAAAGAAATTATACCAAAAGGCTTGGGACTTCAGAAAAACAGCGGAATGGGTAATAATAGAAAGATATATTATTCTTCTCATGAGTTGAGGCCATCATCTGTTGTGATGATCAACATATGTTTTAGAAATACTTAAAACTTGAATTTTAAAAAGTGGGGAAGTAAATTGAGCTTCACAAAAATTTTAAAATGTGCTACATAGGCACCATCAAGAAAGTTTAAAGACAACATGCTAAAGGGGAGAAAATATTTGGAAATCAATTTTTGATAAGTGACTAGTATCTAGAATATAGAAAGAACTCCTACAACTGAATAATAAAAGGATAAATACACTTATTTTTAAATGAGCAAAGCATTTTAATAGACTTTTTTTTTTTTCCGGTAAAGCTATACCAATGGCCAGTAAGCCCTTATTTGCTGCAGGTGGGAATGTAAAATTGTTCAGCTGCTTTGGAAAAGAGTTACAGTATGACTCAGTAATTTATCTCCTCGGTATATATCCCCATATAATGAAAATATATGTCCATGTAAAACCTTGTACATGGATGTTCATAGCAGCATTATTCATAATAGCCAAAAAGTAGGAGCAACCCAAGTGTCCATCAGCTGATCAAATGGATGGATAAATAAAATGTGGTATACACATACAATGTAATATTATTTATCAATAAAAAGAAATGAAGCACTGATTCATGCTACAATATAGATGAATCTTGAAGACATTATGCTAAGTAAAAGAAGCCAGCCACAAAAGAACACGTATTATATGATTATGTCCGGAATAGGCAAGTCTATGAAAAGAGAATAATAGATTATTGGTTGCCTAGGGCTGGCAATTTAGAGGGAATGGGGAAATGGGGATGACTGTTTATGGTTATGGGGCTTCTTTTGGGCGATGAAGATGTTCTGCATTTGATTGTGGTGATAGTTATACAAGTCTGTGAATATATCATATATCCTAAAGCAAACCCTTAGTATATTTAGCAAACTTGTTTAAACACATTCCTGGAGACTGCTCCTGTAAGACTTATTTTCTTTTTGTTGTTTTTCTCACCTAACATTTTTGAAAGTCAGATGGAGCAATGAAAACAAAAGATGAGACACATAATTTATAACGCATATTTCCCCCAATTGTGGTGAAATATGTATAATATAAGATTTGTCATTGAATCATTTTTGCGTTTACAGTTCAGTGACATTAAGTACATTCACAGTGTTGTACAACCATCACTATTATTCATTTTCAGACCTTTTTCATCCTCTGTTCTCATTCAGTAATAACTCCCCACCCCCTGTCCCCACAGTTCGGGGCGACTATCCTACTTCTGTCTTCAGTAGAGTGCCCATAATTAAAACAACATACAATACAAAGTGTTGAAAGGATGTGGAGAAATTGGAAACCTCATACTTTACTGGTGGAAATATAAAATGATATAGCTACTTTGGAAAACAGTTTTTCAGTTTCTTGAAAAGTTTAGCATACATGTACTGAGCAAATCCACTTTTAGGTATCTCCTCAAGAGAAATAAAGACATGTTCACAAAACGATGTGTATGCAGATATTCATAACAGTATTAGGCATAGTAGCAATCAACTGGAAATAATCCAAATTGCCAAGAATTGGTAGGTGAACCACATGCTATAATACCTCCATACAACTCAGCAATGTAAAGAAATGAATGATACCCGAAACCACATGGTAGAACTAAAAATTAAGTGAAAGAAAATAGAAGATAAATTGCGTAATTCTACTTATATGAATATTTTTAGAAAAAGCGAAAAAGATTGCTTGGGGTTCGGGGTTGGAGATCTACTGTAAAGTTATGAAGTAATTTTGAGGGAGATGGAAGTATTCTAAATCTCGACTGTGTTACTGGTTACACAACTGTATACATTTACTAAGCATTACTTATATATTTAAAATGGGTGATTTGTGCGTTTAAATTTACTGATGATTGGGGAGTGACTCCCAGCTATGGTGAAGAGGTAAGCAAATCTGTTCCCCAGAAAATAAGTATGTTACTGGACAGAATGTTAAAAAATAACTACCGGCATACCTGGGAGATATTGTGGGTTTGGTTCCAGAACATTACAATAAAGCGAATATTGCAAATAAAGCAAGACACAGGAATTTTTTGGTTTCCCAGTGCATATAAAAGTTATATTTACACTATACTGTAGTCCATTGAGTGTGCAATACCATTATGTCTAACAAAACAATGTCCATACCTTAATTTGAAAATACTTGATTGCTAAAAATTGCTAACCAGGATCTGAGCCTTCAGCAAATTATAATCTTTTTGCTGATGGAGGGTTTTACCTTCAATTTGTAAAACAACAATGACAATAGCAATAAAAAACCCTGCAATATCTGTGAAGCACAATATCTGTAAAGCGCAATAAAACGAAGTATACCCGTATTGGGGGCCTCTGGAAATTGAGTAAAAGCTGACTATGAAGTGATAAGCACGTAGGCATATTCATGAAAAGAAATTGGAACTTGGGTATCAATAATAGGAGACAGTGGCCTTGCTTGGGGAGGCCGCTCTTACATTTGTCTGGAGCTTGGTGAGTGTGATAGTTTTACTTCTAATAAATGGCTGTGTTTAACCTGTTATGTTGTTTTTCCTTGTTCTGTTCCAATCATTAGCAAGAATTTTCCAGCAGGTCATAACACAATATGAACTATATGTTTCTTACTCCTCTACCTAGCTGATTTTATGCTTTTTGGTTTTTTGTGAACCCACATTTCAAGAAATTATTGTCTCTGTCATCTAGTCAAGTTAACCAACTGTTTTTAGAGTTTATATGATTTTCTGCTGGGATCATATTATATCTTTTCCTCCTTCACAAAGTGCCATTCTCACCGTATGTGACAAGAATAATCTTCTAGTATAGTGGAAGCAGGTTATTTGGTCAGGGACATTGAGGTATAGCTGTGTATATCTTCAGGCTCAGTAATTGGTGAGTAAAGGATAACTACCATTTGCTTTCTTTTTATAAAGGTGCTTGTGAGTGAGGATTCTGACAGTGATGGGATCGTGGCCCACTTCCCTGCTCATGAAAAACCAGTGTGCTGTATGGCTTTTAATACAAGTGGTATGTCTTTTTTTTTTTTTTGCCATTTATATCATGAGTTTTTCAATTGATTTTTTTAGAAATGGAAAATATGAAATATGGAATCTGGCTCATCTTTTTTTTTAATTAAAATTTATTGGGGTGACAATGGTTAGTAAAATTACATAGGTTTCAAGTGCATAATTCTGTAATACATCATCTATATATCACATTGTGTGTTCACCACCCAGAGTCAGTTCTCCTTCCATCACCATATATTTGACCCCGTTTATCCTCATCTTATATGTGTCAGTGTATATCAGAAAAGTAAGAAGTCTTCAGTGAGTGGGTATTGAATGAATGAGTTCATAGTAAAAATTTAGATACCTTTTTTTTTTTAGTTTTTATTTATTGGGGTGACACTGGTTAGTAAAGTTATATCGGTTTCAAGTGTACAGTTCTATAACACATCATGTATATATTGCACTGAGATACCCTTGAAACATTAGTTTTACTCTAAATAACATGGGGATTGAATGGCAGCAGTAGGTAAACAGTGCTCTTGAGTTTCATTCATTTCTGTATTACGAGTATTATTAAGCCAAGAACTTCAATATTCCAGACTTCATATTTACTCGTATGTATTCAAATGGCATTTTCTTTGTAACTTCAAGTTTTGTTTTTTTTTAACTCTGTAACATTTTATAAACTAGTTTACTTGTATTTCTTCCTTTTGCGTTTTTTTTTTTTTTTTTTTTTTGGTTTGTTTTCCTTGTTGTTTTTAAGTTATTTGATAAGGAGATATGTTATAGCAATGTGGAATGCCCTATTACTTTTCATTTTTTCTCCAAGATTTTTACTATAAAAAGTTTCAAACATAAAAATAGATTTAAAAGATAGTATAGTAATGACGCATTTACCACCTACTCAATTAAACAGGTGTTCACAATTTAATATGATATGTTAAATATATATATAATATATACATATGTATTTTGCATAACCATTTAAATGTAAGTTACATATAACATAACATTCCACTCACTGCAAATTAACTATGCATTTCCTAAGAATAAGGACTTTCTCCTACATAACGAAATATTATATTTTAGTTCAGAAAATTAACACATTATATTATCCAATATCCAAGGCATAACTTAAAATTCCCCAATTGTGTCAAAAATGTGTTGTCTAGCTGCTTCAAATAGATCTAATTAAAGTTCAGTTCTTACATTTTATGTCTCTTTAGTTCTTTTTAATCCAACATATAACTTCTTCCTTTTCTTTTTTGTGGTGTCCAGACCAATTATCTTACGCAAATTATGGATTTGTCATATTTTTTCATTATAATAATGTTTTCTTTATTCCCTGAAAAGGCTTTTAAATACATTCAGGCTATGGTTTTTTTTTAACTTCATAAGTATTGCTGTCTACATCATTTCATTCCAGCACGAGACACGTTATATCAGATTGTCTTGCTATTTATGATACTATTTTTGATCATATGGAGAAGTTAGTAACCCATCAAATGTCTGCATAGTTGGCCTCATTTCTTAAACAACCTTCTACTTAATACTTTTGTTTAAGGCTATAGAATGGTGGTTTTTCTAATTCTGTTGTGTTTTCTGCATTGGAGATCATATATAGATATATATAGATATATATGTACATATATACACATACATATGTATATGTATGTATATATGTGTATATATATATACACATATATACACATATATATATACATACACACACACACACACACACACACACACACATATTTCTTTCATTGACCAGGAATGTACCACAGTTGTCCTGTATGTAAAAGACAGGGTAAATGCTCAATCCTTTCCCTTGGGTTACCAATTTTCATAGTTAGCAATTGGTTTAACACTTCCGGTGGTGGAATTCCACTCCAGTGGAGTTAGTTTTAAAATACTTTATTTCTGAATAAAAGATAAAATTGTCTTTTGCTTTCAGAGCTAAAAGAGTCTTCATAAATTTACAATGTTTTCAGATTTTATTTCTTTGGTTGATAAGTCTGAAGAGACTGCCATCTTTCTCTTATTCTGCAGAAATTATCCCATCATTTAAAATTGATGGAAAGACCCATCTTTTCCTTCTTTTCATCTTTTCAAATAAAGAGTGATGGTAAGAGAATAATACAGAGTACTTTGAATAATCTTCCTTTTAATATCTTAATTAGCCATTTTTGTTAGAGAGGAAGATTTTTGTACTGATTGTTGATCAGTACCATTGATTTAATTAATGAAGACAAAGATTTATTGGAGTGCTCTGAATGTTGTGGGAATTAAGTTAAATTTGAAGAAACAGTCTGTAAGTTATGCCCCTTACAGCACTCCACTTGGAGTAACCAGTATGACTCATTTTGATACTTTATCTGTTATGTCAAATCTCCTTTGTATTAATGTATATTTCATATTACCATAGTCAGAGTGCTTCAGACACTGGAAGCTGTATTTTTTCCTGTCTATGACTTTCCATTATAATAAGAACATCTTGTGTAACTTAAAGAATATTGTAGTGATCTCTATCATTGTCTAGCAATTCTAGAAAACCAGGTTTTTTTCCCCTATGGTTTCATAATTTTGATCTACAGTCACCATTTTATTTCTGTTTGAACTCCCAATTTGTGTTTTTTTATAAGATTAAAATTTTTTATATTTATACCTACTTTTCTGCATTCATAGAACACTAGTTGTGTAACTAATTTATCTTGCAATAATCATTTCTTTAAGTATTTGTTTCCCTAGCTCACCGCTGAGCTTTAGTTTACATTAGAGTTCACTCTTAGTGTATAGTCTATGGGTTTTGATAAACATATAATGACATGTGTCCACTTTTATAGTACTATATAGAATAGTTTTACTCTCCTAAAAATCCCCTTCGCTCGGCCTGTTCATCCCTGCCTCCTTCAACCCCTGACAACCACTGATCCTTTTAGTGTTTCCATAGTTTCAGTTTTCCCACAATGTCATATATTGGAGTCTTACAGTATAAAGCCATTTCACATTGGCTTCTTTCACTTACTAATATGCATTTAAGTCCCCTCCATATCTTTTCATGACTTGCTTGCTCATTTCTTTTTAGCACTGAATAATATCCCATTGTACGTTCATACTGTAGTTTATTTGCCATCTGTATATCTTCTTTGTTGAGTTGTCTGTTCAGATCTTTTGTCCAATTTTAAGTTTGTTTGTTCAATTTTTGTTGTTGAATTTTAAGAGTTCTTTGTATATTTTGGATAACAGTCCTATATCAGATATGTGTTTTGTAAATATTTTATCCCAGTATATGGCATGTCTTCTCATTCTCTTCAAAGTGTTTTTGAAGATCAGAAGTATTTTCATGAAGTCCAGCTTATCTTTATTTCTTTCATGAATTGTTCCTTTGGTGTATATGTAACATTTTAATACATAAATTGACATTCTTCTGTCATATTTTTAATTCAGTCTCATTTTGAATCTTATAATTTCTTGGAGGGAAGATCATTTTATGAGAACTATTTTATAAGGTTTAGGATCTCTTACATTTCTTCTGTAGTCTAAATCAAGGCTTCTTAATCTGATTCCAAGATCTGAGAGGTCCATGGATAGAATTCAGAGAGCATGTGAACTTAGAAACGAAAAAAAATTGCATCTTTATTTTCTCCAATCTCTAATGAACATTTCTTTCACTTACAAATATGTACAATAATCCACCGAAATACTAGCTTTATACATAAGATTATGAGCAGTACAAATAATGGGTATTTTAGTATCATTTCTATGTTATTTATGTTTCTATGTTTCTATTTATTTCTATGTTTCTATTTATTTCTATGTAATGGTATAAATGTTATTTTTTATTCTCTAAATATTGCTATGGTTCAAAATTATGATAGAGCCTATATTTTGATATATTAACAAGCACATATTCTACTCTATGTCAGTTTAAAAATCCTATGTACTGCACTATGACTTTAAAAAATACTGTTCTGGGAAAGAGGTTTCTAGCCTTTGCCATATTGTTGAAAAGGTTCGTGGCTCTAGAATGTTTAAGAGCCCGTTATCAAAATGATTGGTCCTTAGTAGAATTTCACCTATTTCAGCTAAACACATTGGAAGCTGGCTCTTTCACTTTGAGACTCCATTCACATTGCCTGGCTCAATCACGGTGATGCAGTTAACAAGAGATAATTCCCCACCCAGGGAGTCTGCGGGTGTGATGGGGCTTTAAACAAGGAAGGAAATTTCTTTGTGGAGTAAGGACACCCTGCTAGGAGATGGCTATTAGCTTGGTCTTTGACTATTGGGGGAATTTCTTCAAGAGGAAGTCAGTTCTAAACTGGAACCTAAAAGATGATAAGCTAGGAAATAATGATTCAGTGCCTGGTATATAAATTAATCTGAGTTGAATGAAAGAGGCAAGAAAAATATTGCACATTTGACATAGAGTGTGAAGCAGAGTCTATACAGCAGACTGATCCGTTTATTATGTGGTAGATATATTTTTCAATGTGTCAGCATTTCTGCAATATTTTATAAATGCTTTGTACCTGCTTAAATATTTGAATTAAATGGAGGGTTCATAACTCAACAGCCACTCACAAAATTGGTTTGCAAAATCTTTTTTTAGAATCTGGTAGGCAGAGATTTAATGCATTTGCTTACAGTTCATCTTAGTTATTTACTGTTCAGCTCTGATTATTTTTGCTCTTCAGAATATGACTGTTATTGCTTGAGTATGGCACAAATGTGTATATAAAATATTCAATTTTTAGTGATTTTGATTTGAAAGCCTTGTTTTTTTCTTTTTTTAGCTGATCAGTAGCTGAACAGCTTCTTAGAGAGGCTATGGCTGCCAACTATTATCCAACTCCTATCATTAGGTGACATTTTGCTTGTCTGATTTCTGTATCATATTTCTTGTTTTATCCTAACCGTCCTGGACTGAGATATAAATACATACATATGTAATGTTTGAGGCAAGAGGCTGCAATGCCATTTGTAAATGCGTGGATAACTTAGTAATTGTTATTTTCCAATTTAAGTATTTATGCTATAGTTTAAAAAAATATTTTTGGGGGATCAAATTATGTATTTTCTATCACTCTTTTTATAAGTCCTCTATAAATTTACTTATGTTATAAAAGGAGGCAGTTTTCTGTTCTCTGACTGAATTAGTTTTATTAGCTTCTGAATCTTACTCAATTGATATTTTGTACAAAGGTTTATAATTTAAGTGAGCCTTCACACAGTATTTATGATTTTTTATTTAAATGGGCCTTTTTCAAAATATGACTTGTAGATCCTCCAATAATACCCTCCAGTTTTCCTTACATGTATCCATACATATTTCTACATTTATTTATATCAATAAGTTTTAACTGTTTTGATTTTCTAATAATGCTCTATTTGGTTAAAGGCTTTTTCGTGAGGAATGTAGTGTGGGCAAAAATATTTTTATAAGTTTAAGGAAGTTTATTAAAACAAAAACAAAATGAAACCTGCAAAAAGTTGTTATTTTCCCAAAAAACCCCCGATCTTTCTCTAACCACTTTACCTGTGTATATCACTATTATACTCAAGAATATGAATAAATTTCTTAATCTTTTTTTTTTTAGAGAGGCACATATTTAGATGACAGAATTATTAAAATCTTCTGTATATTAGCATTCAAGAACAAATCAGACCTGTTGTCCACATCCTGGGAAATTTTAAAAACTGTATAAAATGTACATGATGAATAACATTGCAAAGTGAATTAAGGAAAGGAGAAAATGTAGGTTGTTTGAGTGGGGGGTCTTGTATGGGATCTATTCAGAAAATAAATTAACGGATGTCATTAAATAGAGTTGTGAAACTTTTAGTTCAGCAGCTGCATTCAGTTTGTTTTTCAGTTTCTCCTTCCCATTCTTGTTTATTAGCTGTGACTCTGAGTCCTGAATGAAAATAAATATTTTAATGGTAACATTTATGATTTGGTTAGAAGTGCTAGAGAGGCCTTCATGCTTACATCTAGGCCGAGTCAATATGGGTGGTGTCTGTTTGTTGCTTTCAGTTATTAAGGTACACAATAAGTAACATTATTTTATGGCTCTTAAAAAAATTAGTATGCTTTATTTTTTGAGCAGTTTTAGGTTCACAACAAAATTGAGTGGGAAGTACAGAGAACTCCCATGTAACTCTCTGGTGGTAGTTTTGTTACAGTCGTGACTCTATATTGGCTCATCATTATCACCCAACGTCATTGGTTTACATTAAGGGTCACCTTGATGTTTCACATTCTGTGGGTTTGGACAAGTTATTATAATATTGATATGCATCCACCATTGTATTATCATATAGAATAGTTTCACTGCCCTAAATATTTTTCATCAAATTTAGGGCTTCACAGTCTTCTTGTTTTTAATTAAAATATTTTTAAAATTATATTTGACATTCAATATTATATCAGCTTCAGGTGTATAGCATAGTGGTTAGATATTTATATAACTTATGAGGTGATCCTCCCTAATAACTCTAGTACCCACCTGGCATTATAGATAGTTATTACAGTATTATTGATTATATTCTCTATGCTGTACTTTACATCCCTGTGACTATTTTGTAACTACCAGTTTGTACTTCTTAATTCCCTTCCCCTTTCCACCCATCCCCCTCCATCTTTGTCATTTTTCTGCTGCTTTTTCCCTCTTCTCTCCTTTGGGACTCCTGTCACTTGTAGATTCATTTTTTTACTGGTGTCCCACAGGTCTTAGAGGCTCTGTTAATCTTTCTTCATCTTTTTTCCCTCAAGCTGGGTATTCTTAGTTGATTTCTTCAGCCAGTTCAAATCTGCTACTTGAACCCCTCTATCGTATTTTTCATTTCAGTTATTGAACTTTTCAACTCCAGAGTTTCTATTTGTTTCTTTTTTTTATAATATTATCTTTTTATTTGTGTGCTCTACTTGGCGAATATTGTTTTCATACTTTCCTTTAATCCTCTATACATGGTTTGTCTGTACCCTTGCCAGCATTTAGTATTTTCACCATTTTTTATTTTATATATATATTAGCCATAGGTCCTCTGTAAGATACGTGATTTAGAACTCTTTCTTCCTTGTGAGAAGTTTTTTTTTGTTTGTTTGTTTGTTTTTAACTTTTTAAACAGGGTCTTTGCAGAGCTAATTTTTTAATTTTTTTGTCAAATCCGATTTTTTTTTCAAACTTTTATCAATTTTGTTTTTGTGTTCTTGCTTAAGAAACAGTCACCAGTCTGGGGCTTGAAGATTTTCTCCTGTGTAATTTTCTAGTATTACATTTTATATTTAAATCTATGATCCATTTTGGGTTATTTTTTGTATAGCATATCAGGTTTAGGTCATGGTTTATTTTATTCTATTTTTTTGCCTATTGCTACTTCATCATTTTTTCAAAATGTGATCCTTCCTCCACTGAATTCCATTTGCACTTTTATCAAGTGACATACTTCTATGGGCTATTTCTGGGTTCTCCGATGAAGGTGACCTCTTTTTGCTATTTTCTCTTTGGGAATATCTGTATTTTGCCCATAATATAGAGGAATATTTCAACTAGGTATGATAGTTTAATTTGACAGGCTTTTTTTTTTTTTCCCCCAGCAACTGTCAGCTCTCTTTCTTTGTTCACAGCTTTTGGCATTATTAATCTGATTCTTTTGATTATTTGGGTACAGAGTTACACTTTTGTGGGGCAGCATTCTAACTGTGGTGTCAGCTCAAATGGAGCTAGTGGAAGTTTATCAAAAGGTTGTTGCTTTCTCCTTACCCTCACCTATTGTCGATCCCTCTCCCTCTTGCTATTATGTCTGAGTTTTATTTAGGTTTTTTTATACTGAACTTTCAAATAGACGTTTTAAAAGTTTTAAATTTGTTGTTTATCAGTGTGTTTTTCTTGTAGGGCAAGAAAAACTGCTTCTTAAGATTTTACAAATTTAATGCAGACGCCTCTTCACTGGTCATTTGAACATATAAAATGTTCTCTGGGACACTGGGTTTGGACCATAACCTGTGTACATGTATTAGTCAGTTTGGGTTCATAACAAACCACTGTAGATTTGGTGGCTTAAACAATGGAAATTGATTTCCTGAAAATTTGGGATCCTGGAAGACCAAAATAAAGGTTCTGGCTGATTTGGTTTCTAGTGAGGTCTTTCTTTCTGGCTAGCAAAGTGACCACCATCTCAGTATGTCATCACACAGCCTTTCCTTGGTGCGAGGGAGCACGGAGAGAGAGAAGAAGCTAGTGTGGTGTCTTTTCTAATAAGGATGCAAATTCTATTAATATCAGAGCAGTCCTAACCCTTATGACCTCATTTACACTTAATGATTTCCTTAGAGACCCTATCTACAATTATAGCCACACTGGGTTTTTAGAATTTCACTATAGGAATCTGAGGCTACACAAACATTCAATCCATAACAGTACTTTCGAGAACCAATTACTCTTAGTTTTTTTAAAAAAAATCTTATTGATCACAGCCCAGTTCTAGGTTATTCTGTTTAGCCATGATTGTTGTATCATACTTACTATATGAATTTGCTTCCATTTTAAGATATTCAAATATTTGGTAAGAAATGTTGAATGTTAATGATACTTCCATCTTTCAACAACTTCCTTATTGTTCTGAGTGTATTGTGCATAAGTATTACAGCTTTCCACAAGTTTGCTGCTTCAACCTGATTTCCTACGTTTTCCCTTCAACATTTAGCCGTACTGGATAATTTTTCAGGTCCTTATATCATTTTCCCTCTGCCTTGAATCCTCTTTTACCTGGCTAACTCTTACTTCTCTCTTGAGTCCCATCTTAAATATTCTTTTGAGAAGACTTACTTGACCCTACATAAAATGTCATGCCTTCCTGCCCCCCCCCCCTTACCACTTAATTGGGCAAGTTACTTCATTTGCTTGGATCATTCAGTACTTTCAGTTTCCTTATCAATGAAATGTGGGCTAATTATGGTATCTAAAACATAGACCTCAATAAATATTTGCTGTTGTTTTAATTATTATTAAACCACTCATCCTAGTTTTTAACTTATTTATATCCATCAAGAGTATCCTTTCAACATGTTTTCTGCTAGAGGTGAGCTTTCATTTTTATTTTATTTCACATAGTCCATAGTAAGTATACATTAAATTACATTAATTGTTTTTTCTATTATAATCATGGAGAAACTATGGCAGGGCACAAATAAGGCTTTAATTCAATGTAATTAGTCATTTGTTGAGTAAAACCAACTTATTTCTAATTTGTGGTTTGAATAAGAATTGTCTCCTTCCCTAAATTGTGGGAGTCATTCATAATGGCAAATTATATTAAATGCAGACACATATCACATGTGATTAAGATTGAGATATGTAATAGATATTTATTAAAAGTATCTTATGGAAATTGCATCATATTTATATAATTAAGTACACTAGGTTGGAATATTATTAATTATATTGCCTTTCACATCAGTAAAAATAAGTATTTTTCATTAATTAAATTGGAAGTTAGAAACATAAGGAAGAGATTCTCGACTCAGCAGTAAGCCTGACTTTTCTAAAACAGACCTGTTGTCTTTAATTTGGTAAATAATTGATCTGTTTTCCAGAGGTGTTATTTGTGCCAGCTGAGTAGCTAAGCTGTGAAGTGCAACACATCTACATTTTAAATAATTATCCTTCCTTGGCAGGGAAATTGCTTTTCCATCCATTAATAAGAGGAAAATGAATGTTGGGTCTCTAGTAAAATAGATTAAACATGTACCCCTTTGGGTGCTGACTGCATCTTTAACAGACTTGAAATTTTTCTGCTTACTTAAATGCTATATATTGAAAGGTGATGGTGGTCTTGGGTTAATCATTAAAACAATTTAAGTTAGCTTTTTTTAAAAATGCTCGGAGTTTTTTCCATTGATCACAGCAAGTGGTCAAAAAAATACCTTGTCTTGTTAACATTTATAATGCCTCACAGATTTGCAGAATTAATGTGGCTTCAGAGTTTTCCTCTAACAGGTACTAGTTTATCACTGTCAATCACTGACATTATATCACTAATAACACAAAGGCAGCATGAGGAGTTTATTGCTTCCTCCCCCACCCCCCGAGAAGGGGTTATTTCTATTATAGGTTTGTTGTTACTGTTGTGTTTCGTCATCTTGTAAAATGATGTGATGTGTTTTGCTTATGTAACGAATTACTCTCTGAGGGATTCGTCCTCTTTCTCTGTGTTCATTGTGGCACTGGATGGGCCTGTGTGAGTGTCAGGGACCTCTATAGGCTTGACTTCCCATACAGTACAGGAGGCACCAAGCCTAGGGCCCACAGTGTGTGAGGTTCCCACCCAAATAGTTCATTCCTTTTAAAAGCAAAAAAGTATATAAACTTTTAAGTTAATGAATGCTTTAATATACATTTAAAATCAACAACTGTAGTCATAAAATATAATTTTAAATATTTTTTTCATGGAAGAGGGAGACCATGAAGGCAAAAATGTCCAGGGCCCATGAATGTCCTAATGCAGCGCTGGGTCCTGTGTGTCCATCAGTAAGAAGGAACCCTGCTCCTACCCTACCACTACTGCCTCACTACCCCTAGTTAATTGAGCAAAGGTGCTCAATTAATACTGAATGAAAGATGTGAATGGCAGACTATATGAAGATGTGAAGTACACAGCTATACCTATAAAACTATAGCTATCTATAATACATGCAACAATTATAACAGCAGTATCATAAACTCATAAATTTTGAAAAGGGTAAAGAAAGATATCTGTGGCCAAAAACATCACATGCAAAGTAGCCAAGGTTGAGTTAAACTTCTACATATCAGGACAACTTTACTGGTTGCTAAAACAGTGAAGTACTAGAATATCTGTTGTCCCTTCCGCTTTCCTCTCCCCTAGGATGCTAGGGCCCTCCCCCAGCATCAGACTTGTTTCATTGTCTTCATTCAGATTGGTCTGTATTCCTGCCATACATTAAATATTTTGAAAATTACTCTGAAAATAGTCCAAATATTTCTCAAGGATACATGTATTTCAAAGGACATATATTACATTCAGTAGGGTGGATACTTAATGGTAGGCAGGGAAGGAAATCGGTGGAGGAATGGAAGATGAAAAGAAAAGTGTAGAAACAGTAGTCCATGTTAATAGTATGCAGAATTAATAAATATAATCTAAACAAAATCTTTAAAGTACAAACCGTACAGAAGAAAAGATTAATTAAAAATGAACTAATCTTTTGGTTTTCCCTTTGTTCCTTTGTTTCATGGGAAGTTTTTTTTATGGTTTTTGTTGTTATTTTTACTCTCTCTTTTTGTTCAAATTATATCTTTATGGTGGGCTAAGATTGGCCATTATATTTATATAGATATCGATACTGTGGTTGTGCAAAGAATGCTTACCTACCCAGGGATCTTTGTTATACATTAGCAATTGTTCTTATGTACCCTCTTTCTGAAACATAACTAAGTGGTTATGCTTTGAAATGGTTCAGATAGATAGTCAAACCTAATTTGCAGACACTTTGTAATCTGCTCATATTTGCTATATTTGCAAATATACCCAAAATAAAACTAATAAGTGAAGAGCAATTTTACCTTCCATCTAATCGTTTTTTGTTACATAATTTCTGATCTCCGCTGCCAGAACCCTGATAGGAATCCATTATGTTTTCATATATACACTGTGGGTTACATGATTCATGATGCTTGGACTACCCATTTGGCAAACCTACACATCTGAGACTGACTGACCTCTTTCTGGACCCCTCACTATGTACCGATGTGTCTGTATGTTTTATACATCCTCTCTGACTGCTGTATTTTCAGGTTTTATTGTCCTGCCCCCATGGTGGTAGGCTTTTAACTTTCTGGTTCCTCCGTTGAATATCTTGTCTTTTCCCTCTCTAATATGAAACTGCTAATCTTGTTCTCTCACCCTTGTTTTTGATTTAGTTTGTCTTAATTTTTATTGAACTGTAGCTTGCATAATGTAGATTGTACAACTATTAAGTATATAGCTTGGTGTATTTTTATGTGTATACACACCTGTAAAAGCTCCTCCCAGAAAATTTAAAAGTTCTGTTTAACACAACTCTGAAGTACATCGAATGTCGTTCCTTTGGAAATTCCTAAATTTCCAAATTCCCGAATCATATCCTCTTCATTTCTTCTTCATGTTTTCTGCTGTTCATGATATTAACTTTCTTAACCCTTCTCTCTATGTACCAAATTTCTGTTAACCTCATTTCAAAATATACTTTATTATGAACTTTTAGTAATGGTTGTTTGACGTTTAGTACTAGTTGTGTGTGTGTGTGTGTGTGTGTACTTGTGTACGTACATAATTTTTCTTTGAGAACAGTAGCATTGTGTTGATACATAATAATAGATAACAAAAACTAACACTTATCTTTAGACCTTTAAATTTAGATTTCTCAGTGTCTGTGGGTTTCCGTTCTAATATCTGTTAATTGAAATCGGGCACATTGTTTCTAAGGCCCTAGAGTTATAAAACTCAGAAATTGTTATGTTGATTTCCTGAATAAAGTTATGAGTCAAATTAATCTTCTTAAATCATACTCCCTTATCTTTTCAATTCTCCTGCTTTATCTAAAAAATTTTACATTTTTGCTGTCCTAGTAACCCTCTACATTGTAATTTCACATTATAATAGGGTAAGAAAAATCATTCAATTATGGTAGAAACCCATATTTTCATAGAAATGTTTGATCTCTTTTATGCCTTGATATTCTGTTAGTGTTTTGTGTTAATATTATTCACTAATGGTTAGCTTTATTTAAAGTGAATGTTTAAACCAAAAGTAATCAACACAAGCTTATTCTAAAATTATATGGAAAGTCAAATTTTGCAAAAGAGGAATAAATTTTGAAAACTGAAACTACCTAAATTTATGACTTACTCTAAATCTACAGTAATCCAGAAAGGAAGAGTTTGGGTAAGTATAGCCATAGATGGAAGGAGTAGAATTCATAAATCAATCAAACTCTTATGGTCATTTGATTTTTGATGAAACTGCCCAGTAATTCAATAGTGATAGTATAGTGGTCTCAACAAATAGTGCTTGAACAACTGGGATATCCATTTAGGAAAAAATAAGCATTTACTTAATACTGTACCCAAAAAGTAACTCTAAACCAATCATAGACTTAATTTATTTTTTTAATTTTATTAAATTTATTGGGGTGATATTAGTTAATAAAATTATATAGGTTTCAAGTGTATGATTCTATAATACATCATCTATAGATCATAGACTTAATTTAAAAGCTAACACTATAAACCTTCAAAAAGAAAATGTAAGCATTATATCTAGACAGGACACCAAAAACACAAACCATAAAATTGTTCTCCATTAAACTTAAACACCTCTAGGGAAAGATACTAAGAAAATGCAATGGGATACCATACATTGGGAGGGAAAAAATATATGTCTATATAAAACAATTTAAATGAGCAAAAGATTTGAATAATCATGTTACAAACTATACAAATAGCCACTTAACACATGTAAAGATGATTAGGATCACTGATCACCAAGAAAATATGGCATATTAGAAGCATAATAAATCATTGAAATGATTAAAATTTTAAAAGACTGGCAATAACACATGCTGATGAGATTATGGAGGTCATATTACACGCTACTTTGGAAAACCATTTTTGCAGTTTCATATAAAGTAAACATACATATGACCCAGCATTTCCACTCGTAAATAGTCACCTACAAGAAATAAAAACATAATAGCGAAAAACTAGAAACAACAGCTGAATGGATATATAAGTTGTCATATATCCATATAATGGAACACTGCTCAGTAATACAAATAAATGAATGGACTACTGTTACCTGCAGCAGATAGGTTTAGCAAAATATTGTGTGATGCTATTTACATGGAATTCTGAAGTAGACAATATTAATTCATAATGACAGAAAGCCAATCAGTGGTTGCCTGGGGCCATGCGATGGGGAGGGGATGGACTGCAAATGGACACAAGGGAATCTTTTCCCGGGTTCTCTATCTTGATTACGGTAGTAGTTGCATAGGTGCATATATATTGTCAGACTCATCAAGTCATACACTAAAAATGAGTGCATTTATTGTATATAAATTATACATTAATAGAGGTTAATAAAGTTTAAAACAGTATTCTGAACCAAATGATTTCGCTCATATGTGGGATATGAAACTGAGAGCAACAAACGAACAAGACGAAGAAAGAAACAAAAATTCGTAGACACAGATAACAGTTTAGTGGTTACCAGAGGATAAGGGGGGTTAGGGGAGTGGTAGAAAAGAGTAAAGGGGGTCAAATATATGGTGATGGAAGGAGACTTGACTTTGGCGAACACACAATGCAATATATGGATGATTGTACACTTTAGAATTATAGTATTGTACACTTGAAACCTATGTAATTTTACAAACCAATGTCACTCCAATAAATTTAATTTAAAAAATTCTGGCATCTGATGAGATATAGTCAACCATTTGGAAAAGTAAGAATACATATAGACATGCACCACTTTCCTATATGTCTGTTGGATGAATATATTACTGAAAATAATGAATATTAGAACATTTTATATGAAAACCTATTGGATATGGTTAAAGATTTCTTCAGAACTTTAAAAATTTCATGATGCAAAATGAAAGGAAGAAAACAAGTTAATTAGTTAAAGAAAGATGTTAGAACATTTAACTTCAAACTCCTAAAAATGCAGGAGGATGGAATTAATAAGTTATAAAATAAGTGAGCTTGAAAACTAATTGTTGATTTGAGACTTTTCCACATGGAACAAATGAGTAAGAGCCATATCAAAGGTTTTGTTCTCTTTTATCTTGGTTCTGGATATATGCAACTTTAGGAATGGATCAAACAAGTCATGTCCTTTGTTTGTTTGATACTGTTTACTTCAATGCCTTTTACTCTGTTATCAAACATAAATTTTAGAAATTCTTAATATATCCTGGACCACAAAAGTAGAATACAATGAAGAGTTTGATTACCAGCACCTTTGAGCAGTTTAAGAAATGTGCTAACAGTGATTCTGTTCATAGGGAGACTTTGAGACCGTTGCTTTCAAGGATTTATATTCAATTTAAAGGTTTTATTAATCAGACTTTAATAGGCGTTGCTATTTTTGTGTTTTTATGTAATTTGAAGACCTTAAAGAATTTGGTCAGTACTAGGATTCCATTTCTTTGCTTTTATGTTTACAAATTTGACTAGTAACTTAAAAGAAATAATTGAATACTTCGGAAGTTTCAATCTGTACAAGTATTGATGGGAAGCATTAAATTCACAAGAATTAATATTAAAGCATAAAATTATTTTATGAGTGATATGATCTGAATTCCTCCACAGATTTCCGTTTGACCCAGCATATCAGTGTTTATGTGTCTTTTTTGGAAGAGAGTGTGAATAGCTGGTAATTTGTCTTCCAATTCATAGTGTGCATGTGATAAAGAACCATACAATTAGGTAGGTGTTATAAATAGGATATGGCAAAAAAGACATACCTACTCATGTTTCCAAGATTTTATAGCATATGCCCAGTGGAGGTTTGCTACTCTTTAATTTTGCCTTTCGGGCTAACCAGCTGACGCCCAGTTAAAAAGACTTATGTTCTTATGAGGCCGCAAAAGCCTTAATGTTCAGTCTCCAGCTACCTCAGATTTTGGAGAACGCCATGTACCATCGGTAGCTTCAGTCCCCACCCTCAAATGCTAACGCTCATCTATCAAACTTGAAGCTGAGAGTGAGGGAGAGGAAGCTTCCAGATAAACATACAGCAGCGCCTAAACAGCTAATCACTCTAGGCTTCCGCTTCCAGGCCCTATAATTAGAAGTCCTTCTTTTCCTTGTATTCCCAGATGACGCAAATGCTTTTTGTGGCTTGGCACCTCATTTGGGGCGTGGGTTCAGTTTATGGCCAGGCTAGAGTCTGGTTTAGTCTTCTGATGCTGCATAAATAGTTCTCAAGCCACAGTCTACTCTGTACGAGTTTTTCCTTTTATGTATAGCTGCTTTTTAAGTTGTTTTCTAGAAAAAAAATCTTGTCATTTCTACCAGCAAGCAGAATGTGTGCAAAAGAGGAAATTATATATTAAAAGAAAACACATGATTGTATAGTAGTACACAGGCTATTTCATCCTTTCCTCCATGCTCTCTAAATTTTTTTAAATCATTTCAAAGTTTGTCAAGAAAAGTAAGCTAATTGCTGGATTCTAAAAGTCACTTTTGAAATAGGATACACAGAAGATAATAAGGATAAATTTTCAGTCGGCTTTCTCCAAAAATTTGAATTTGTTTTATATGTTAAAAACCAAGCAGATATTAATATCAGTTTGAAAAGCTAGGTGTATATTGAAAAGTGTTCATCTGTGAACACTCATATGCAAAACAATAATAGTCTTGATTGGCTCATAGGGACTTTTATTTGAATACTCATTATGAGTAAACTATTGACATACGATTCAAAAAGAAATGAAGTTTATCTTCAGTAGGTAAGCAATATGTATATGTTATAAATGTAAGTTTATTATATTTCCAGAATGATGTTCCCATTGGATTATTTGTCATGTGCACAAAATAGTTTTGTTGTGGGAAACTGGAATCAAAAACATAGTAGTGGAATTGTGATAATTCAAACTTGCTATCACTCAGCAAAAAGTAGGAGAACTGAAGAAATACTGTCTACAAAAGGACAACAAAGCATTCATGCCCAACTTTAGAAATTTATTGTTTGAATAACAACAATATAGAAAGCATATAAAGTATGTGAATGACATCATGACCATAGCTAGATGCAATGTTATAAAAGCTGGGAGGTAATGTTATATAAGCTGTTATAGATTTGAACTAGATCTCAATACATGACACTTTCCATTATTTAAAATGTATTCTCTTGGAAATAACCAGGACACTGGCATCTAGTATGGTATTTTTTAAATTTAATATAGTGAATATGGCTGAACCTTACGTTAGCCATGTAAATAGCAAACTCAGATATACTTCATCTTTCCATTTAAATGGCTACTTTATCTTCCCACAGGTGCTTAATATTCTTATCTTTTCTTTTAACAAAGAACAGTTTTAAGAGTTAAAAAATATAATTCCACATCTGGAATAGCAGAGTAAGCTAATAAGCTATTCTTCCCACAGAAAACAAATATAAATTCTGGACAAAATATGAACAAACACATTTATTTATTCATATTTATTATTATTATTTTAAGGAGGGCGCAACTCACAGTGGCCCATGCGGAGATTGAACTGCCAACCTTGGTGTTATCGGCACCACGCTCTACCCACCTGAGCTAACCGGCCACCCCGACAAACACAGATTTAGATATGTGTATTATAATCCCTGGAACAGCTAATAAAAGCTTAAAGAGATCTATCCAAAAGCCAATAGATAAAATAAAATTGGATATTAAAAATACTGAAAGGAAGGAAGCAAGAACTGAAAACAAAACCCAAGAGACAATCAGGAAATAAAAAAACAATAAAATGATAGATAAAAATTCAACCCTACCAGTAAGTTATACTGAATGTGAATGAACTACAGACACCAATTACAAGTCTGGGTTTGAATTAAAAAAAACAACAAAAAAACTAGACTCCAATTATGGTCTAAAATAATATCATTTAAAAGACAATTATATTGATGATAAAAGTAAACAAATGGAAAAGTGTATACCATGCATACATGAATCAAAACAAAGGTGGAGTGGTTATCGATACCAGAAAATGTAGACTTCAGAACAGGGGAAATACCAGAGTTAAAATGGGAGATTATGATAAAAGAGGTAATTCAACAAGAAGTCATAACAATCCTAAATGTGTATGAACCTAAAAAAAACAAAACAAAAAAAAGGTCTAAAACGAATGGAACATATACATATAAGTGAAAAAGAAAACAACAAAAAAAAAACAGAACCACAAATATACATGGAGATGTTAACTTCTACTCCGTAATAGCGTAATAGAGTAAGCATGTTGAACATCCAAACAACACTATCTATTACTTGAATGAGTTGACATTTATAGAACGCTCTATGTGTTCCAGTGCACATGGAACCAGTTACCAATTCTGGTATCATCTCCTGAGACATAAAACACATTTTAACTAACTTCTTATCATAACAATTAAACTTGAGATCAGTATATGAAAGATACCTGGAAAATGCCCAAATATTTGGAAACTAAACAGCATAGCTTTAAATATACCATGAGTAAAAGAGGAAGTCTTTAGAAAACATTTAGAACTGAATGTAAAAGAAAATGTAGCATATTAAAACGTGTGGAATGTATCTAAAGCAGGCTTACAGGGAAATTTATACCAGTATATGCTTACTCTGAAAAAGAATAAAGTTCCTGAAGCACTAATCTAAGCTTCTACCTTAAGAAACTTGAGAAAAGAAAGCAAATAAAACTAAAGCAAGGAGAATGAAGGAAATAGTCGCAGAAGATAGTAATAGCAGCAGAAGAAAGACAGTAGGAGACATTTATGAAATTGAAAAGAGAAAATTAATAACACTAAAATTTAGGGTTCTTTGAAACAATTTAGATAGACTAACCAAGAAAAAAAGGAGAAGATGCAAATTTGTGACATCTTGAATGAAACACTGGGCATTGCCAAAGACCCTACAGATACTAATGGGTACCATTTCTTTGAGTTACGGAAAGTAATTCACCAAAGAAAAAATTTTAAATTAAAAAAAATATTTTTTAATTAACAAAATTTAAATTAAATTAAAAAGATTTAAAATCTTCACAAAAAAGGCCCAATAGTTTTATTAGCAAATTCTACCACACATTTAAGAAACACAGAATAAGTTTTCCCCAATCATTTCTAGAAAAGAATATGAGGAACATTTCACACCAGAGATACCAAAAACAGGCAAACACATTATTAGAAAAGAAATCTACAAACCTGTATTTCAGGAACGCAGTCATGAAAATATTCAACAAACTATTAGCTAATTTAATCCAGCAGCATAGCAGAAAGGATTTTGGCCAAGTAGAGTTTATCCAGGAATGCAAGGGTTGTGCAACATTTGATAATCGTTAATTATTAAAATTCACCATATTGATTGACTAAAGAGAAAAACCACATAATTGTTTCACAGGTGCAGAAAAGCATGAAACAAAATCCAACATTCATTCATTATAAAAATTCTCAGAAAATTAGGGAGTAGAAAGGAACGTCCTTAACTTGATAGAGGGCATTTTAAAAAAACTTAAGCTAACGTCATAGTTAAAGGTTGACTGCTTTCTCCTGAAACTGGGAACAAAGCATAAATATTGCTTCTCACCACTCCTGTTTACCTCCCCAAATATAGTAAGGCAAGAAAAAGAAAGAAAAGGCATGTAGTTTGGAAAGGGAGAAAACATACAATCATGTATGATTGTAAAGAAAATTCCATGTAATCTACAAGTACATAAAAACTCCTAGAACTGGCAGAATATGCAGTCAACATAAAAACTGTCAATTAGATCTCTGTATACCAGCAAGGAAAAGTTAATAATTGAAATAAAATAAAGCGTACCATTTATAATAGCTGTAAGAAAATATAATTTGTGTGCTGAACAAGAAGTAAAAAGTCAAAGAAGACATATCAAGAAATATGATGTGTTCATAGATCAGAATATTGAATATTATTAAGATGTCCATTATTCCCAAATGGATTTATAGGCAATACACTCCCCAAAAATCATAGGAATATTTTTTTTTTTTGGTAGCGATCAAAAATCTGATTCTGTGTTTAAAAAGGGAAAGGAATTAGAGTAGCCAGAATAATGTTGGAAAAGGTCAGAAAAGGAGGACTCACTTTACTTATTTCAAAATTTCCTATGAAGTTACAGTAATCCAGAAAGTATAGTATTAAGGAATGTTTAAATACAGAAATCAATGGAATAGAATTATACTTCTAAAAAAAATGTATGGAAATATAGCCAGTTGATCTGTGGCAAAGGATAACGAATAAAGAATTCAATGGATAAAGAATAGTCTTCAGGAAATCTTGCTGGAACAATTGGATATCATTTGTGAAAAAGTTAATTTAATACCTCACATTTTATATAAAAATTAACTCAAAATGGATGATAGGCCTAAATGTAAAGTATAGAACTTTGACAAGGAAACAGAAAATTTTTATGATTTGGATTAGGCAAAGACTTCTCAGTTGTGACATCTCATCAAAATTAAAAACTCACTCTGTGAAAGATACTATAAGCATCTCAATAAATATTATGCCAGGGTAGATTGTTTTGTATATGTGAAACCATTAGGTTGGTGCAAAAGCAATTGCAGTTTAGCAGTTTAAAAATAATTACAAAAACCGCAATTACTTTTGTACCAACCTAACCAAAAAAAAAAAGAAAGAAAAAGTTGCTGATGATCTGAAAAAAAAAAATGCTTGTGAATTTGTGAATTCTCTGTAAGGTTAGACACATCAAACTTTTCTCTCTTAGTCATATGGGAACATCATAAAACCTTTACATCTAGGATTCTCACTATTGTATACTGATATGGCCTTAAGTTTTTGTATTCACATAGGAAAAAGGTACTGTGTTCTAATGTTTTTATTGTGGGACCCTTCTTATATCTTTGGTGATATTTTTTCCTTTGATACTATTTTAAAGCATGATGAGTACTATGTGAAAATACGTCATCCACATACATAATTGTTTATTTTCACCTTTCTTTGGTATGTCCTTCAGGAATGCTTCTAGTCACAACAGACACCCTTGGCCATGACTTTCACGTCTTCCAAATTCTGACTCATCCTTGGTCCTCATCACAAAGTGCTGTCCATCACCTGTATACTCTGCACAGGGGAGAAACTGAAGCCAAAGTAAGTTGTATATTTTTCAGAAGGTGTTTGCTTTGTGTAACGTGACACCTTTCAGAAGGTGTTTGCTTTGTGTAATATTTAATCTAGCTGGTTATTTATATCACATTGGAGCTTAATGAGAAAGTAGTGTTGTTGGTGATAAAGTGGCCAGATAATAAAGAGAAAAAGTATTTCCCCTATTTTGACCCAATAAATAGGTGAACAACCCAATGAATATTAAGGCAAAATTCCATTTAATACCTCGTAATACCTTTTCTTGCTCCAGAGAAAACATTGTTATCCATTTGATATCCATCTCTCCAGACCTTTTTCTAGGCATTTTGATTCTATGTGCATGCATACATATATACATACACAGACATACACATGTACACACATATATATTCACATATAAACAAAATAATTGAGTTTTATAGTGTATATAATTATATGGATATTATTCAGTGGTAAACTGGAGCCAGTTCACAGTGACTAGTGAGAATCAGTTATGCACATCTGTCCCCCACTCTGGATGTAGTGACGTTACATGGGTAGTGTGAAATCATCCACAGTTGGAGTGTTTACATAATGGAAATCAGCAAACCCTACGAATCACAGCATTTTTTTTTCCTTAGAGAGACAGAGTTTAACATTTCCCAGCATGCCACTGTGCACACACGTGTGAGGGTGTTCATACACACAAATGCACACATCTGGATATAATTTACTGAGAATTTGTATTAGGCATCATGCTAACTGCTTTACATATATTTAATATTCTTGATATCACTTGGTAGATACTGAGATATGACCTTAACAGCCTAAAATAGCAAATATTCTTTTGTTTCACAGAGCCTGTGGTTATGTATTTACCGGTCTACTACATTGTTCTGAGAGATAACTCGTTGACCCAGCACCATCTATTGACTAATCCATCCTTTCCCAATAGTCTAAAATACTGTTTGTCATGAATTTCTGTGAAAAATATCTAAATAGAATGAAACATCTTAAATATGTACAAACCCATGATGTGTTTATAGTGATACTTAAAAAGGAAGCATTGGGCATTACTGTAAGGTTTCTTGTGTACTAACCATTCTGAAAATTGATAACTAAAGGAAAAGTATCTAGCATTTACCTTTCTTGTATCAATTTAACAAAATAATGAAATAGTTGGTGAGGGAATGTTTTTCTTTTCTTTCTTTCTTTCTTTCTTTCTTTCTTTCTTTCTTTCTTTCTTTCTTTCTTTCTTTCTTTCTTTTTTTTTTTTTTTTTTTTAAAGATTTTTTAATTGGGGAAGGAGAACAGGACTTTATTGGGGAACGGTGTGTACTTCCAGGACTTTTTTCCAAGTCAAGCTGTTGTCCTTTCAATCTTAGTTGGGGAGGGTGCCGTTCAGCTTCAAGTTGTTGTCCTTTCAGTTTTAGTTGTGGAGGGCGCAGCTTAGCTCTAGGTCCAGTTGCCATTGCTAGTTGCAGGGGACGCAGCCCACCATCCCTTGTGGGACTTGAGGAGTTGAACTGGCAACCTTGTGGTTGAGAGCCCACTGGCCCATGTGGGAATCGAACTGGCAGCCTTCGGAGTTAGGAGCATGGAGCTCCAACTGCCTGAGCTACCGGACCGACCCTGGGAATGTTTTTCTTTATTGAAGAATTCCAGTTTAAAAAAAGTTAGAATGTCGACTTATTCTGGTGATCATTTTATAATATATACTATGTAAATATTGAACCATTATGTTGGACACTTGAAACTAATATAATGTTGCATGTCAGTTATATCTCAATTGAAAAGAGGGTTGTAAATTTAAGAATCACTATGTTGCTATCCCTAGTGAAACAATGAGTCTAGGCAATAATCATCTGTGTTTGGTTGTAGCTGACGAGTCTTCACATTACCAAAGTGAAACATCAGTTATCATTTGCTTTGCGATAAGATGCAATAGGATATATACAACAGCATTTATGAAATATGCTGCTCAGCCCTCTGAATTGTACATACAGACCCTAGATATAATCGCACTTTAAACAAAATACAGAGACTGAGGGGCAAATGAAATAATACCATAGAATGCAACTAGCCAAATCTAAAATGTGGGAAGTTCTTCATTACAAACATGACCTGGTTTTAACAACAAATAATTGTAATGGGAAAATAAAAGTGGGTGTGTGGCAGAAGTTAAAAGTAATTTTAGAGAATATTATCTAAATACGAAGTGAAGACCTTGTTTGAATCCTGTCTCATGCAAATCAAGTAGTATAAAAATGTATTTTTTGATACAAATAGTGAGATTTGAACATTTGCCTTAGTAGATACTATTAAAGAATTTAATGTCCTTAGTTTCTTGTGATGCATACAAAAGTATTTATAGATCTGTAGAATGTTCTTTAAAATACTCTAACAGTAAGAGAGTTTCGGTTAGATAAAAGCACAAATAAATGACAAGAGAAAACAGGGTTATTACAAGAGTCTTAAGATGCATAAACTAAATGCAATTTGTGAACTTTTTTTGGAGCCTGATATAAACAAAATGTAAAGAGATTTTTTGAGACAGTTGGAGAAAATAGACCTTGAACTGGGTATTATCTGATGTTAATCAGCTAATTTTGCTGGGTCTGCAATTGTGAGTTTGTTTTTTAAGTCTTTATCTGTTAGACATATATCCTAAGTCATAGTGAAATAGTTACAGGTAAAACAATATGATATCTCTAATCTGTTTTTAAATATTCTGGTAAAACAAAACAAACCAAGAGATAAACAAGATTTGCAAAGTGGTAATTATTGAAGCTGTGTAATGTAGATATTGATGTTTCATTATAACAGTCTATACTTGATATATGTTTGGAAATTTTTCTAATAGAAAGTAATATTAAAACAATACCTTTCACCAATATTATGCTATTTTATTTACTTTAGCTTTATAACAAGATATAATGGTCATTTTCAAAAATTTTCCCAGCTATTCTTGGCAATTTCTTACTGAGATGCATTTTAAGAGTAACCTTATTGAGTTATATAAAGAATCTTCTGCAGTTTTTTATTTGGATTTGGAAATCACATTTTAATATTGTTAGAAATCACATGTTTACAGTATAGAAATTTGGCATCTAGGAATTATGTTTTAAAATTAGTTATTGCTGTTATAGGACAAAATTTTTGTTTGTATCAAATTTGTATCTTCCTGCTTTCCTAGACTCTATTGTATGTTCAAATGGCATTTCAGTAAATTTCCTTAGATTTTGTACATAGAACATATTTTCTGGTCATGATAAGTTTTGACTTTTTTTCAGTTATTTTTCCTTATTATGTTGGCTAGGAATTCTAAAACCATGTGTAACTATATTAGTGATGGCTGTAGTCTTTTTTCTTTGTTAGTAATACCTTCTTTTGTTTACTTGCCTGTTTTGCTCTAGTTTTGGCATCTCTTTTTATGGCAATACCATACTGTTTTGATTACTGTAGCTTTGTAATATAGCTTGAAATTAGGAAGTGTGATGCCTCCAGTCTACTTCTTTCTCAAGATTGCTTTGACTACTTGAGGTCTTTTGTGATTTCATGCAAATTTGAGGAATGTTTATTCTATTTCTGTGAAAAATGTTAATAGAATTTTGATAGGATTTGCACTGAATCTGTGGATTGCTTTGGGTATTTTGAATATTTTAACAATATTAATTTTTCCAGTCCATGAGCATGGAATATCTTTTGTTTGTATCTTCAATTTCTTTCATCAATGTCTTACAGTTTTCAGTGCACAGGTCTTTGACCTCCTTGGTTAAACTTTCCTAGGTGTTTTATTCTTTTCAATGCAATTGCAAATGGGATTGTTTTCTTAATTTCTCTTTCTGATAGTTCATTATTATTGCAAAGAAATACAACTTATTTTGGTATGTTTTCTTTTGTATCCCACTACTTTCCCGAATTTGTTTATTCTAGCGGTTTTTGGTGGAGTCTTTAGGGTTTTCTATCATATCATTTTCAAATAGAGACAGTTTTATTTCTTCCTTCCCAATTTGTGTGCCTTTAATTTCTTTGTCTTGCCTAATTGCTCTGGCTAGGACTTCCAGTACTATGTTTAATAAATGAGGCAAGAGTGGATATCCTTGTCTTGTTCCTGATCTTAGTGGAAAAACTTGCTGCTTTTCATCATTGAGTGTTATGTTAGCTGTTGTCTTATCTGGCCTTTGTTATATTGGGGTATTTTCCCTCTATACAGACTTTGTTGAGAGTTTTTTTTAATCATGAATGGATGTTGAATTTTTTCAGATTATTTTTCTGTATCGAGATGATCATAGATTTTTATCTTTCCTTTTGTTAATGTGGTGTGGATCTCAGTCAGCACCTAGCTGCAGGTGGATTGAAACCTGGACCCTCAGGTGGCAGCTTTTAAAGTGCGCAAATATACCTGTTTTATGTGAGACCTGGAGATAGGCATTTCAGTCTACTGCCTCTGTGCTGTGCCCCGGGTGGATAGTGAGTTAACAAGTAATTTAAAACTGTGGTAAATATCCCATTCCTCATCAAACTTTGTATTATTTCTTTTATTTATGTATATCATTTGGCTTAATAGATTCCTATTTTATTCAATGTGCTATATCATTCAATCATTATTTTAATGCTCAAAATGTCCCACATTTGGCTAGTTGAAGCCTATTAACTTGGCATCTGTGTCCTTTGACATAACTCTATTATTCTTTGACGATATCCTTACTTTTTGGCATAACCAACTTGATGACTGTCATATTTAGTTACTATGTTTTTGTTCCTTTTGTATGGAAGTTTTTAATTAGATGAGCATTTTAGGTAAAGATTTAATATTTCCTTATGTTGCTTGGCGTGTATATACTCTGAGTTTACTTCTTGACTCTGGTTTTATAATCCCTGTCCTATCTTCACTACTCACTGATACGCCCTACCTCAGCTATAATCAGAGAATTAGAATATTTTAAGCACTTAGACCGATTTTTTTTTACTTACACCTATTTTTGACACCTCTTTTGCATTAACATTATTTGTCATTTTATTTTATCTACACATCCAACCTGGAAATAGAGATCATGCTTAAGCGTCTTCATAGCTCTCATCCTTAGAACAGTGCCCTGCACGTGGACAAATGTTTATTGGTACAAATGTTTGATACTGTCAATACTGTTCCTATTTAACAGATAGAAAAACCAAATAGAAATTATTAAAATTACTTTGTTCTGTTTCCTACCTTGTAACTTTGGAGCTTGGGAATTTCTAAACACCAAATATCAAGATCTAAGGAAACTCAGTGAATGACCATAAAATTAATTTTATAAGCTTCTATTGAAAATCATTTTGAATGACATAGAGAATTCAACACTGATGATAAAATCTATATGGCATGTGATCTGTCTATCAGGCTTTGAGTACTTCAAAATCATGTCATTCTGGATTCTTCCAAGAACTCTGAGGATACTTTAATCAGGCAAAGGGGAAAAAAAATCAAATATGTGGATCTAATTATGTTGGATTAAGTTGTTTTGTGATCTATGACTTGGGATATCCTCTGCATCTGACAGTAATTTTCCTCATATAGCACATATGTAGTTAGAAAAATATTCCTAGTTTCCAACTGTAAAGTCATATGTTGTAAAACCTTACAATATTTTGTTAATACACTTCCGTGATGTCTTACTCAAGCAGACACAAGTCATTTGGTACTTAACATGCTAATTTTGATAAATGATAAACTTGGTTTTGAAACATCTGCACATCAAATAAGTGTTAATTTTACTTTATCAGAGCGGTGCTGCAAAATGATATGATTAACATGTTTAATTCTCAAGGAGAAAAGAATCTAGGTATTTAACATTATTACTTGATAGTATTTGATGGTCAGTTTAGATAAAAAAAATTTTAGTATGAGTGTGTCCCACATACTGCCTACTTACGCTTATACTGGAATTCTAATTCTACTGGACTTTCTGTATTTTTATTTGCTAAACATGGCAATTAGGTGCATTACTCTATGATCCTGATTTTTGTCAGTTCTCTTCCCATATATTAGCTATATTGAGATGTAATCCTTACAATATAAAATTCATTGTAGCACAAGTACATCCAGAGACAATACGTAAACATATGGGCATGGTTCGACCACAGTTATAGCAACCTCTCAATTAAATCAGAGGTTACAGCTTTCCATTATCCTACCGTATTGATTGGTTCTTACATTTGTCCCTCCAGAGTTTTTGTTGGGATTTGACAGCTGCCGCGGGGTAGTGGACACTATCCATCACCTTCTATCGTAGCCAAGCCATCAGTGAATCAGGCATTTAAAGGCAACTCTGTGAAATCAGGGGCTATTGAGCCAGTGGCATTACTTCAGGCAGTGGAACTAGGTGATAAGTACCTGTAAAAACAAGATGCTGCTAGGGCCAGACTGGAACATATTCCGGAACATACCATTTCCACTTGACTAGCAGGCCCTGTTGGGCCTTCCCACCATGTTTATCATCGAATTTGTGTTGATACATCCCACTGTGCGTCTGAAAATCACGAAACCTCCATGGGTCAGTTGTTTAGTTGCAAGAACTTGGTAGCCATTCAGTAGCTGCCCTCTCAAAAGGGAATGTACTTGGTTGCTGGATCAGGCAGGTGGCGGTGTTGTACTGGGCTAACACCTCTGAGTACTTGAGCAGCCATTAATTCTTCACCTGAACTTTTTACTACTGGTGTTATGTTGTTTCTATTGTACAACATGGGAAGGAACTGGAAGCCTCATTAGTGGTCAGTTGTGTACTTGTCCCACAGTCTGCTGGGCAGAGGATACCCTCTGACACAAGCATGCAAGTACAATCAGTTAAGTCATTAATACCAATTATATTTTCAGCAACACGAGCTATCATAACAGTGCACGTATAAAGTGAAGCTAATATCACTTTAGCTTCTCTTCCCTACCGTGAACTTTGCTTACACCTCATACTGGGGTATTTTTCCTCCTATGAAGACGTGGACTAATGTGTGTAACGTGCACATGCCAGTTGTTCCAATGACAACTGCCACGTGGTCACAGTGTCTCTTCTCTTGGTGGCAGGGGAGGCTAGGCTGAAGATACTGTGGGGACAGACAGGAGTGTTGGCCTTTTTTTCTCACTTGGCCACGTGTGGGGTCCAGTGTTGGTACCACTTATTTCTTCATGGGCAGTGGTACTATCGCCAATGTCCAGTGAGTTTCCAGGCAAAACAACAACAGCCCCTTGCTCTCTGTCCCCTTTCCCAATACTGCCAACCAAGTTTCACCCTTCAGTCCTTGGAATGTTGGGCCACCCCTCATCGTCGTCTCCACTGACGTTCAGGCTGCAGCAGGAGCCAGCTACATTAGCACTGCTGGGTCTGTGTTTGCAAGGCATCACATTCACGTTTCTTCAGTTCAGGTTTTTATTGAAGTAATTATAGATTCATATGTACTTAGAAGAAATAGTAGTAAGAGATCCCGTCTACACTTTGCCCAGTTTATCCCAATGGTAAGATTTTGCAAAACTAGAGTATGTCACAACCAAGATATTAAGATTGGTACAACCCACTGATCTTTTTCAGATTTCACCAGATTTACTTGTGTGTGTGTGTGTGTAGATCCATATAGTTTAATCACAATATACACATGTAGGTTTGTGTATCTGCCACCACAATCAAGATACTGAACAGTTTCCTCAAGTTACCCTTTTATAAGTAGACCTGACTGACAGTTTGCTTAACATTCACCTGCATTATCTACAGTTTTGCACCATTATAAACATGTTACGAATGTGAACATAGTTTTCATTTTTTGAATTTCTGGCACCTAGAAGAGTGTAAAACATGTAAAAGGCCTTCCATAAATATTTTTTGAATAAATAAGTATGAAGAATTGATTTGTGTAGGGAGTAAGCAGATGGGATAGAGGATATGGGTAGATCATTGGTCTTTACCTTTTCCAGTCTAAGTAACTTATTCCCAAGCAAACTTTTATTGCCATTAACGTTGTTGCAGTAGAGTTACCATATTGTTTTTAAGAGTCACAGCATTTTTCATGAAAATGTGTTTATCAATTTTGAAGGAAAAAATGATTGAAGTATTGTGTTGAGAATGCCTCTAGAACTTGTATATTACTTCTTGTGCAAGTAGCTTCTTTTTCTGTATTTTCCTGAAAGTTTTCGTTAAAGAACTTCATCTGATGGCTTGGATCTTGACTAGTTTAAAAAAATGTTTTTTATTTTTCAATTATCTTTGACATACAATATTATATTAGTTTCAGGTGTACAGCGTAGTGATTAGACATTTATATAATTTACAAAGGGGATCACATCAATGAGTATAGTACCCATCTGATAACATACATAGTTATTACAATATTATTGATTATATTTCCTATGTTGTACTAAAGTGTGTAACGTGCACATCCCCATGACTTTTTATAACTGGCAATTTGTATGTCTTAATCCCTTCCCCCTTTTTACCCGTCTTCCCAACCCCTTTCCCATCTGGCAACCATCAGTTTGTTCTCTGTATTTATGAGTTTGTTTTGTTTGTTCATTTATTTTGTTTTTAGATTCCATATATAAGTGAAATCATATGGTATTTGTCTTTCTCAATCTGACTTATTTCAGTTAGCATAATACCCCATAGGTCCATCCATGTTGTCACAAATGGCAAGGTTTCATTCTTTTTAATGGCTAAGTAATATTCCATTGTATATATGTATGATATCTTTATCCATCCCATCAATAGACACTTAGATTGCTCCCATATCTGGCTATTATAAATAATGCTGCTATATGGGACTTCTATTTATGGTTTTGATTGTCATTCTTACAGGCTTCTGAAAGTATAGGACCCTTGGATTTGAGACTTTTTATCCAAGTTCTCTTTGCTTTTGTTTTTCTTCTTTC